>NC_045556.1:1208266-1309650 GCF_009769535.1 Thamnophis elegans | reverse complement strand
GAGGAAAGGAGGAAAAAAGGAAAGGAGGAAAAATAAGGAAAGGAGGAAAGGAAGGAAAAGGAAGGGAGGAAGGAAGGAAAAGGAAGGGAGGAAGGGAGGAAAAAGAAGGGAGGAACAAAGGAAGGGAGGAAAAGGAAGGAAGGACAGAAGGAAAAGGAAGGAAGGAAGGAAAAGGAAGAAAGGGGAAGGAAGAAAAGGAAGGAAGGAAAAGAAGGGAGGAAAAAGAAGGAAGGGAGAAAGGAAGCGAGGAAAAGGAAGGGAGGAAAGAAGGAAAAGAAAGGGAGGAAGAGAGGAAAAAGGAAAGGAGGAAAAATAAGGAAGGAGGAAAGGAAGGAAGAAAGGAAGGAAGGAAAAGGAAGGGAGGGAAGGAGGAAGAGAAAAAGAAAAGGAGAGAAGGAGGAGGAGGAGGGAAGCACCGACCAGAAGTGGGCAATTATGGCAACTTTATGACTTGCTGGCATTTTTGGAGTTGAAGTCCACTGGTCCTGAAGTTGGCACAGTTTCCCACGCCTGGCATAGGACAATACCAAATTAAGTGGAGCAAAGTCCTAAAGGCCATTCCTGGTGATGCAAACAGCACCATTTCTAGCTTCGTATTGCAAGCAGGTATAAAGTAGAAATGGGGCACGTGCTGATTAATTTACCAAAGCAACCTATAACTGAGTTAGTTGGAATGAAATGTTGGAGGAGGGGCATGGGACTCTGTGGCTTCCGCCGTCCTGATGGAATGGGAGGAACTCAGGGGGTGAAATCCAGCAGGTTCTGGAGAACCGGTAGGGGAAATTTTGAGTAGTGCGGAGAACCGGCAAATGCCAACTCTGGCTGGCCCCAAAGTGAGGAGGGAATGGAGATTTTGCAGTACCCTTTCCCCCTGCCATGCCCACAAGTCACACCATGCCCAAGCCATGCCCAGAGAACCGATGGTAAAAAAAATTTTTTTGCATTTCACCACTGGAGGAAATCTCCCTGCACCCACACATAGCTGGCCCTACCATTGAGGGTATGAGGGTAGCCTTCATATCGCAGCCCATCCTTCATTGTCGTGCAGCGTGCTTATCGTTCTGCAGAGCTTGATTGCCCATTATTATTCATGGCTGCATTTGCAATGTGTGCTCAGGCAGGAGGGCATTTCATCATGGCATATTTATGGATGGCCCCCCAGGAGGTCAAATATTGCCCAACCAGCTGCCTGGGAGACTCTCAGTGGGCTCAAACCTGAATCTCCTCTGCCTGAATCCAGCCTCTGAATTCATACCCCCACGAGGACTATGTGCTTTACTTCCCTTTAGATTTTAACCCGTGCCAACTGCGGGTGTGTTGCACACCGCAACTTCTGAGTTTTCCCTTCAGAACTCAAGTTGCAATGAGTAACACGGAGACCTCTTTCTCTTGGAGGAGCCAATTGGCCATTCCATCATCGAACCACGGAATGATGCCCATTATTCCAGACCTACGTTCGTTTTGGGGATAGGTGGGTAGAGAGGGAGAGGGGCGGGGAAGCAGAAGCAGAACCATGGGTTGCAGACACGGATCTCCTGGAAGTTGGCACTCCTTCTCGGTGCAATTGCCAAGATCAATAGCAGGGTTTGACTTTCAGGACAATGGACAATGGGAAGCAATGTTTGGAGAGAACCACTGAGGGTTGACGAGAATGATGTACGGCACGGCTGATCCATGGCAAACCAGCACTGCATGGGAATGACAACAGTGGGCACGTGTCCCGTTAGGATGTTTTTTTTTTCTCTTAATTGTTTCTTGGTAGGGTTGAAAAAGGACTCTTTACATCCTTCTGCTTTTTCCTTTCCTGATTTTGGGGGATGGTTATGGTGCCACAATAGTACAACTCTTGAGGGGGGGGAGATGCCCAGCTTTCTTTCTTTCTTTCATTCATTATTTCATTCATTCATTCATTCATTCATTGAATTTCTATGCCACCCAATCCTGGAGGACTCCGGTGGCTTACAGAAATGAAAAAAATTAAAAAGAATTATTAAAAACAATGGGACACAACGAGTTTAAAAAGGAACACAACAGACACCCAATCAGAGGGGCCTGGACCTCAGTCAAGAGGTCAACAGCCCCAGGCCTGCCGGAAAAGCCAGGTTTTAATAGCTTTGCGGAAGGCCAGAGAGTGGGTAGGGCCCGGATCTCTGGGGGTAGCTCATTCCACAGGGCCGGAGCGGCAACAGAGAAGGCCCTACTCCTAGGTGTCGCCAGCCGGCATTGTCCCGCTGAAGACACCCGGAGAAGGCCCATCCTGTGCGATCTTATTGGTCTAAGGGAGGTATGTGGGAGGTTATTGGTCAAACAGGTCAAACTGGAAGTGGAGGGCTACATTGGGATGGTGGCCTTTGAATTGTGTGTCTTGTCCAGAAGTGATGGCTTTGTGTCCTGAAGTCACTGTGACAGCTGCTCACCCACATTGAAGCTCCCTCCGATCTCTTCCTCCTCCTCCTCCTCCCCCCCACACCCAGCTGTTGGATGCCCAATTCTATTTCCATCTACAGGCCAAAACATCACCTGTCACACTCTCGTCTTTTCACAGCTCCCCTTTAATGTTTCTCAACCGTGGCAGCTGCAGGTGTGTAAGACGTCAACTCCCAGAATCTCCATGCAGCCAATTCCGGGAGTCACAGTCCATATATCTTCAAGCTGCCAAGGTTGAGAAATTGAAGGATTGTGCGCCACTCCCGTCTCCAAGCTAGAAATCTGAGTCAAAAGCCTGTCATCTTTTGTTCTGCTTGTCCAGGATCCACGTTGCATAAATACTCCCGAAAAGGCAAACAATACAAGTTCAAAACCACAAAAATTCAGCGCGGAGAAAGGGGACACCTGGTGCACAGGTGCTAACAGACACCTGGCCAGCCAAGGCAGAGCGCCCAGGTAAGTTGGGAAACGAGTCTGCCTCCAACACCATTTTTCTTCTGCAGGAGGTTGACCAACTGCATCCCAGAAGGTCCGAAAACCTCCGCAACTTTATACCCACAATCTGCAATTTCTGACCTGGGGGTGTTGGTTTCCCAGTCGGAACACCTGGTAACACAGGCCCTTTTCTTTTCTCGGAGAAAGTCCAAACTCAAGAACCTCCTCCTTCTCATCAACAGCTGGTATCCTTGCCCTCCTGAGGTCCCTTCGCTGGAAACCGGTGGTGCTGTGAACAGTATCTCTCCCAGGTACGTCATACAACCTGGTCCGACATCCTGGTCCACGTAGCTTATCTCAGTGTCAATAAAGGAGAATGAATCACAGTTACAATCACAAAGTTTACGTCTGGGATGTGTCCAGAAAGTGTGTTTGTAGTCCTGTTGAAACAGGATGTTTTATTGTCAAGGCTCACCTGAATGTAGTTGGTGCACATAGCTTGAGCATCTTGGGACACACACACACCCCAGGATGCCCCCACCCCTCTAGAGATTCCTGGAGAAAAACTTTCGATGAGTCCTGAAACTTTCTTGGTCTAGACTAACCTGCGACGGGAACATCGATGGGGCAACTTATTTGCCTCTTCAGCTCAGATGGTTCCTCATCTCCTCCTTCCCAACCCTTCTTCACTGAAGGGGCAAAGAGAGTCAATCTGGACCCTGAGAACTCTAGCTTCTCCCAGGGAATAGAACAGAATAAGAGAGTTGGAAGGGACCTTGGAGGTCTTCTACTCCAACCCCCTGCCTAGGCAGGAAACCCTACACCACTTCGGAGAAATGGTTATCCAACATCTTCTTAAGACTTCCAGTGTTGGAGCATTCACAACCTCTGGAGGCAAGTTGGTAGCGCTGACCAGAAGACCTTGAAGGCCTCGTCCAATCCTACGATTCTGTGACTGTCAAGAAGCTCATTTAATGAGGATCCTCTTGATCGGGATCTGATTTGACTTGGGTCAACCCAAAGAAGGCTATCTCAACCTCCCCCATCTTTGCAAGCTGCTATCCCTCCCCTGAATACCCCTCCCCCACTTGCATTTGGTTTTCATTTTTTTAACACAAACACACACACACCCAATGTGGCTGCAAGAGAAGCAAGGAATATCACATCTCAGTAGAACACGGAAGGGGTTAAAAGACGGAGCTCGTTCAGGTTGGCCAAGATTTTCTGGTATGGATCCGTTGGGCAATTTATTGAGTCCATTGTCCTTCCTTGATTGTTTCTCATAAATCCATCCAGGTACTTTTTTCGGAGGCCGCCTTTCCTCTTCGGCTTAAATAGGAAGGTGGATTTTCGTCATAGCCGAAGTAGAAGATTTCAACATAAGTGGTGCTTGTAAAAACGCCGCCGGTTCGAATCGGATAGCGATTGCTGGTAATTTATTAATAGGAAAGAACCGGCTGCCTCATTAAGCATCATCTGAGTAGCATTTCATGTGCAATTTTAGCTGTCAGAGGAGAGACCGTTTCTGGTCCTGCCAACTCAGGAAGCCATGTTAGCCTGTTTGCTATACCTGGCTTGATTCTGGGAGGAGAAAAGAAGGCGGGGGGGGGAAGAGGTAACTTGAGGAGATGGCCCACCTTCTACCAACCAACCAATGTTGCCGCTTCCAAGTCTCTGGGAAAACTTCCTGGCTGCAGCCACAGTGACCAACGGGCCCCAGTGAAGAGGCACCTATGGGAAGACTTTAACGAGTTAACAGAGTTGGAAGGGACCTTGGAGGTCATCTAGTCCAACCCCCTCTGCCCAAGCGGGAGACCCTACACCATTTCTGACAAATGGCAGTCCAGTCTCTTCTTGAAAGCCTCCAGGGATGAAGCTCCCACAACTTCTGAAGGCAACTTCTCTTCCATTGAATATAGAATAACAGTTGGAAGGGATCTTGTAGGTCATCTAGAGCTGAGGTGGCTCAGTGGTTAAATGCAGCACTGCAGGCTACTTCAGCTGACTGCAGTTCTGCAGTTCAGCTGTTCAAATCCCACCGGTTCAGGGTTGAGTCAGCCTTCCATCCTTCCGAGGTGGGTAAAATGAGGACCCGGATTGTTGTTGGGGGCAATATGCTGGCTCTGTAAACCGCTTAGAGAGGGCTGAAAGCCCTATGAAGCGGTAGATAAGTCTAACTGCTATTGCTATCTACTCCAAGTCCCCCTTTCCAAGCAGGAGACTCTACACCATTTTTGACAGAGGGCAGTCCAGTCTCTTCTTGAAAGCTTCCAGGGATGAAGCTCCCACAACTTCTGAAGGCAACTTCTGTTCCACGGGTTGATGGACTTTTTAGCCGAAACAGGGGGAGGGGGGAATCAAAGTCCTCCACGTACAAGAGTTTGTTTTTTTTTAATGAGGGTTCAAAGTTACAATGGCGCTGAAAAAAATGTGGCTTATGACTCCTTTTCACAGTTATGAACTTTGCAGCTCCCCCATGATTTTCATTGGTTAATATTTTACTAAAAATAATAGTTATACTGTAATTTGTTTGTTTTTTATAAAAGAAGTGGCTGTCGCACTTAGGGGGGCTAAGATGTTTTCTACTCAATATTTCACAGGAGGACTTAGAAAACTGCAGGAGGGGTCACTGTTCAGACGTCCCTCTGAAGGTTGAACTGCAAAGTTGCCTCACCGACCTTGCTGATCCATTAATCAGGTTCTTAATTTAATTTAATTTAATGTATTGAATTTATAGGCCGCCCAATCCCGGAGGGCTCTTCTCTACTTGCCTGATCTATTGAATCCGGTGAGATCTACTCCCAGGTAAGCAGGTTGGCAACTGAACCCAGAGTTGAGTTTCTTTCCAAAAACTGCCCACTGCCTGATTCCTCTACCCTGGGAACGTTTTGTCCCCACCCATCCAGGGATTGTCTTCTGAAACACAAATATGCTTCACCTAACCCACACTGGGACATCTAATCCACATCTCCTTTGTGAAGCTGCTAAAAACCTCACCTGTCTTCTAAAAGGTCACCGAACTAGCTAAGAAATCTCTCTCTGCTTCGGCTTCCTCCTGTTGGTTGATAGCTGTGATACGGAAGGCCACACCTCTGGAGCGAAGAGATGGGCGACCCTGGGCAAATGGGAAGGCGGTTGCTCTCACCCAGCCCCGCCCCACCTGAACTCTACACCTGCAATTCGTGACAGCTCTCAGGTTACACCTGCGAACAAGCCAGCCAGATATGAGGAAGGACTTCAGAGCTCAGGTGAACCACCTGTTTTCAGGAAATGCTGAGTGAAACACAACCGCTTTGAGACTTCCAGAGGAAGCAGAGATTTTGGATGTCAGGAGCTGGGGAATCTGTTGCTCTCTGAAGCCTGGAAGATGCATTTGGATAAAAGGTTCATGTGTCAGATTCCACACCTGCTGGCACTGGGGACTCTCATGCTGCTGGCCACGGCCATGCTGAAGTACAGCCGTTGGCAGTGTGACCCCAGCTACCTGGAGAGAGACCCCACGGACCCCCGGGGACAGTTCTGCAAGGACCAGTTCTACCAGTCGGTGAGGCTCCCGCCCATGGAGAACGTCAGCTGCTCTGAGATCATCAGAGGGGACACGAAGGCTATGGAGGCCGCTCTGGTGAGCAAGGTGCAGTGGAAGAACAAGTGGTCGGCCCTGGATGAGAAGTTCTACTTGAACCTGACCCAGGATTGTCAGAACTTCAAAGAGCGGAGGAGATTCATTGGGTTCCACCTGAGCGAAGAGGAAGAGAACTTCCCCATCGCTTATTCCATGGTGGTCCACGAGAAGATCGAGATGTTTGAAAGGCTCCTGAGAGCCATCTTTGCTCCTCAGAACGTTTACTGTGTCCACGTGGACAGCAAGTCTCCCAAACCTTTCCAAAAGGCCGTCCGGGCCATCGCCTCCTGCTTCGGCAACGTTTTCCTGGCTTCTAAGCAGGAGAGCGTGGTGTACGCCTCTTGGTCAAGGGTCCAAGCCGACCTGAACTGCATGAAAGACCTGCTTCAAAGCAAGGTCCGCTGGAGGTACCTGCTGAACACCTGCGGGACCGACTTCCCCATCAAGACCAACACGGAGATCGTCCGGGCCCTGAAACTGCTCAACGGGAAGAACAACATGGAATCCGAGAAACCTTCGTCCTATAAAAGGAACCGCTGGAAATACCACCACGAAGTGACCAACAGCATCGTTCAGACCAAGACGACAAAGGGCCCCCCGCCCCACAGCTCCCCCATGTTCACTGGCAACGCCTACATCATAGCCACCAGGGAGTTCGTGCAGCACCTCTTCCAAGACCCAACCGCCAGGCGCTTGATAGAGTGGTCCAAAGACACCTACAGCCCCGATGAGCATCTTTGGGCCACCTTGCACCGCATGCCAGGGGTGCCCGGCTCGGTCCCTTATAATGACAAATTCGATCTCACGGACATGAACGCCATTGCCCGGGTGGTCAAGTGGGCCTACAGCGAAGGGGACGTCAGCAAGGGAGCCCCTTACCCCCAGTGCACCGGAGTCTACCGGCGGGCGGTCTGCGTCTATGGGTTTGGGGACCTCCGCTGGCTGCTCTCACAGCACCACCTCTTCGCCAACAAGTTCGACCCCAGCGTGGACAACTGCGCCCTCCAATGCCTGGAAGAGTATCTGCGCCACAAGGCCATCTACAGAACGCCCCTTTGAGCGTGGCCCACCCCTCAAGAAAGGGAGGCGAGGGGGATCCCTCCCACGGCAGGACACACAAGTGGTGGGTCAATTGTGCCCCTTTGAATACCCTCAGCATTCTGGAGGCCTTTGTGGCCCCAGAGCTGACGTTCAGGGAACATGGGAAACCACAAGGTAGGGAGATCATTCCACTCCCACCCCCACACCCCGGGGCAAAGGGAGGCAGGGGGCTTGCGCAACCCCACTCGTTGGGTTTCAGCAGAACTGGCAGCGTGAGTTAGATTTATGAGTCATTCTCCTGGCCTGCTGCGTCGTGTTTCCTTGTGGGGAAAAATGTGTTCCTGATGGAGCAAACGTATCTGGACTCCGACCTCCTGCGTTTTTAAGGGATGGTGGGAAGGAGGAGGGGGCATTTGCTCATCTGGCCCCCTGGTCTGTTTCCCGTCGGTGGGAAACAGCTGTGATAATTGGGCTGTGCTAATCGGGTGAGAGGGGCTGTTTGGAGAGGTGCTCCTCATCCAGACCCCCTCCTTCCTCCTCCTCAACCCCCCCCTTTACAGTCCCCAAGGCACCCAATTTGCATCCAGCTTCCTGTGTAAGAAAATTGGCATCTCGTTTCTCAAGAGGGCTCTGCCTCTCGCTCCCTTTTCGTCCGAGGTCAAAAGGATATCTTCTTTTTCTATATCCTCCAGGAAGCTCCTGGGCTGCCTGCTTCCCGGGGATAAGCGTCTGCACCAGCCACAACGCTTTCTTGAGTGTCCCAGGTCGCCCAGATACTGCCAGCTTATAATGCCAGTCTGTTTTTGCCAGGCTTGCCCTTGCCCAAAAATTCCTCCTTTCAGCAAGTGCAGAGATTTCCTTGGGTTTTTCTTCTCCGCTGATTTGAAGATGTCCCTTCAGGGGATCCTGGGAGCTGAAGTCCACTCTTTTTAAAAAGCTTCTATTGGTTGGAGAGAAATTAACCAAGGAGAGAAGCAGCTTAGAACTAAGGAGAAATTTCCGGACAGAACAATTGATTTGTCTGAAATCGTGCAGGATTTCCTGCCTGAGCAGGCGGTCGGACTAGAAGACCTCTAAGGTCCCCTCCAACTCTATTTATTCTGTATTGAAGCCCACTTCTCTTAAAAGCATGCTGGCTGGGGAATTCTGGGAGCTGAAGTCCAGCCATCTCCAGGTTGACCCTGTTCAGAAATCCAGGCTAAGTCCACCTTTTAAACCAGCTTCCACATTCAGATTGTCCTGACATGAACCAAGAAGGTAGGATGGGTGGTCAGAGCTGGTTTGGGAGAGAAACTTTGTAGGGATGATGGGAAGTGTAGTCCAGTAGTAGATCTGGTGGAGACCAGATTGAAGAGGGTTGACCCAGAGGCTTTTGTTGAATTCTGCTCTTTGCCTCTGCGTCTCTCAGGGATGTTTATAGATGCCACAATGTGCCATCATGTAACGAAGGTGCTCAAAATACGTTTCAGGATTGCCAATGAAGCCCTACATATTTCCATGGCGGTAAATCCAGGGTCCAATGTCACACCATGTTTCCAGGGGTTTATTTATGGATGTGCCAATGTGGCTGGGTCTGCAGGCAAAAAGGCCACACTGTGAAACAAATTCAGAATAAACTAAAGCACAGTTTCTGTTTTTGGTTTTTGTGGGAACTTTGACTCTCATCCAGGAGGAGGGGGGAGGAGGAGGAGGAAGGAGGAGGCGGCGGAGGGGGGAGGAGTACGAGGAGGGAGGAGTAGGAGGGGGAGGGGAGGAGGGGGGAGGAGGAGGGGGAGGAGGAGGAGGGGAGGAGGAGGGGGAGGAGGAGGAAGAGGAAGAGGAAGGAGGAGGAGGGCGGGAGGAGGAGGGGGAAGAGGAGGAGGAGGAGGAGGAAGAAGGAGGAAGAGGGGGGAGGAGGAGGGGAGGGGGAGGAGGAGGGGGAGAAGTAGTAGGAGGGGGAGGAGTAGGAGGAAGGGGGAGGAGGGGAAGAAGGGGAGGAGGAGGAGGGGAGGAGGAGGGGGAGGAGGAGGAAGAGGAAGAGGAAGGAGGAGGAGGGCGGGAGGAGGAGGGGGAAGAGGAGGAGGAGGAAGAAGGAGGAAGAGGGGGGAGGAGGGGGGGAGGGGGAGGAGGAGGGGGAGAAGTAGTAGGAGGGGGGAGGAGTAGGAGGAAGGGGGAGGAGGGGAAGAAGGGGAGGAGGAGGAGGAGGAGGAGGAGAGGGGGAGGAGGAGTGCGGGAGGAGGAGGAGGGGGATGAGGAGGAGGGTGGGAGGAGGGGAGGAGGAGGACTTTTTGATGATGATCCTTTTGATGATGACTAGGATGATTTGCAGGCTCTTTTCTTGGTGGGGGGAGGGGGGGAAATGTCTATGGAGATTCTCAATTATCTAAGTCATGGTTGTCCCCCAGTTCAGAACTGAAGAAGCTTCCTCGGATAAGGAGTGAAACATTTTCAAAGAAAAACGAAACAAGAAAAGTCCCGTTTTGGACAAAAACTCCCTGTGGAGTTATTCTTAGGGACTGTCACCTTGAACCGGAGAAAGAAATTGGCTTTGCACCAAAGCGGTTGAGAAGCTCAGCTGCTCTCTCCGTCTGCTGGAGAAGGCCAAGAGCTGGTAAACGCCAACCTGCCACCTCTGCCCCTCCTCCTCCCCCCGTGCCAGTCCCTTCCTCCCCAGACCCCAGCAGCCCCTCCTGGCCTCCTCTCCAAGGGAAGGGATGGAGAGAGCAGCCAAGACCTCTTCTGCTGGTTCCCTGAGCAGCCCCTGGTGAGGCAACAGCTTCATTTCCTCAGTGCAACAAACGCCCGTCTTACAAAACTAGGACCGGAAAGGATCTCTGTCCCTTTTCTCCTTTTCTTTTTTTGCCCCACCTTGATAAGGAGCCTCACTTGCGACACCTGTTTCATGGCACGCTCCTTCTGGAGGGCGCTGGGCCAAGCGCTGAAGGGCTCTCGCCCTACTGAGAAGCGTTGTCTTCTACCTGAACTTGGGAGGGAGAAGAGATTGCTGCTCACCTGCCACACCTTCTCGGAGGTTTCTCAATGCCCTGGTGGTTGACGGGAGGCTGGGTTTAGGTTGAGGGATGCACGAGATGGGTAGGTTTGATAGCCACACTCAGTCCTTCCCCAAATATTTAGCAGTTGAAGTCAACGCTATGCACGCCTGGATTAATATCTTCTCCACCCCACCCCACCCCAAGACAAAAGCACACTTTGACAATGCTGGCAGGCAGCAGAGGCGCCTTTCATTACGACTTGTAAAAGTTTGGAAACTGGCATGGAGTCAAACCACCAACTCACCTGTTCCAGTTTCCCTTTGAGGCTTTGGGAGAGTTTCTATTCTCCGTGGGCCCCACCTGGCCAGTCTCAGGGAGGGACCTTGAGGGTTCAGGTGAAGGTTAGGTTCTCCCCAAGAGCCAATAGCAATATAGCAATAGCAGTAGACTTATATACCGCTTCATAGGCCTTTCAGGCCTCTCTAAGCGGTTTACAGAGAGTCAGCATATTGCCCCCAACAATCTGGGTCCTCATTTTACCCACCTCGGAAGGATGGAAGGCTGAGTCAACCCTGAGCCGGTGAGATTTGAACCGCTGACCTGCTGATCTAGCAGTAGCCTGCAGTGCTGCATTTAACCACTGCGCCACACTAGGAGTGTTTGAAAAGTCCCAGATACCGAAGCTGAAGCTCAAATACTTTGGCCACCAAATGGAGAAGACTCCGTGGAGAAGACCTTGATGTTGGGGAAGATGGAAGGCGAGAGGAAGAGGAGATGGTTAGTGTCATGGACTCAGGGAAGATGAGTTTGGTCAAACTCCCCCGGGACAGTTGGGGAAGGGAGTTGGGGGCTGGTGTGCTGTGCTCCATGGGGTCCATGAAGAATCAAGTTTCAAGTTTATTAGGGACTCTGGGCGGCTCACAACAGACATTTAAAATTTAAAAAACAGAATAAGAAATAAAATACAGAATTAAAATTCACATCACCCATTCCATCTAAACGGGGCTGGATATCAATCAACAGCCCCAGGCCTGCCGGAACAGCCAGGTCTTGACGGCTTTACGGAAGGCCGGGAGAGTGGGAAGGGTCCGGATCTCGACGGGTAGATCGTTCCACAGGGCCGGCGCAGCAACAGAGAAGGCCCTCCCTCGGGGAGTCGCCACCCGGCATTGTCCGGCAGACGGCACCCGGAGGAGGCCCAACCTGTGCGATCTTGTTGGTCGTTGGGAGGTAAGTGGCAGGAGGCGGTCTCTCAGGTAGCCAGGTCCTAAACCATCGGACACAACTTAGCCACGGAACAACAAATTCGTAAAGTTCAGGTACAGAAGAGTTTATTATTACTACCTATATGGAAGAATCAAAGCTGAACTGGTGACAGAGGAGGGTCAGCTGAATTCAAGGGCAGGTGGCTGCACATTGACTCCTGTAAAGTTCCCGTGGTTTGTCCATGAGGCCAATGTGGAGAAAAGACACGAGACGAACTTTCTCAGGATGGAGCGACCCAGATTGGGGGTCTGAGAGCCCCTTTTATTGAGATAGGACAAAGGCAGGAGGAGCAATAGCATGTGGTTAAAGACAGCCTGTAAAAGTACAATTTCTAATCTACTGCTCAGGGAAGTTCTGTCTATATATGGTCAAATCCTGGGCGTCATTGGTAGGGCACATCTCAGGATGTTATGTTATGCATTATCAGGATGTTATGGCGTTGTAGGAGTTTGTTTTCTCCTGTGTGGTTCAGCGTGGCTCTGCAGGCCCTAGTATGAACTAGGCCATGGAGGACACACACCTGCACAAGGAACTATATTACAACAGACTCCAAACTGATGACATGTTTAACTCTGCCTTTCAGCTCAGCCTGAGGGCAGTGAAGCAATTCATTTTTTTAAACTACCGGTTCTGTGGGCGTGGCTTGGCGGTGGGGTCCTGGGACTGAGTAGGTGTGGCCAACTCGATATCACTCACGGCCACGCCCACTGTCACATGCTACCACCCGGCAGGAAAAAAATGTGTGTGTGTGTGTCCATTTACAGCAGAGCTGCTGCTCCCTTTATGGTCCTCTTTGGCCCCCTCCCTCCTGGGGGGCCGAAGTACCTTAAAGGGACAGGCTGCAGCAGCTCTGCTGTGAACGGAGGGAGAAGCGTTTGGATGGGGTGGGCAAGTCGAGCGGCCGGAAGAGGAGAGCGGTGACCAGGGCAACCAGGTGGGTGTGGGTGGGGCCACCAGGGATTTTTGTCACCGGTTCGGAGAACTGATGCCAATCGTCTCTGCCAGTTCAGCCAAACTGGGCTGAACCGGGAGGATTTCACTCCTGCCCGAGGGGTTAAACATGTCACCAGTCTGGAGTCATTGCACAGTTACAAGATACCAAAGTCCAGCTGCCCTCCTTGAATTCCGTTGACCTTTCTCTATCGCCAATTTAGCTTCGACCGTTAGTTGCCTTGTGTGTAGGTCATCATCAGAGTGGCCTTCAGAATTGTATCTCTGCCACCTCTGAAGATTCTTCCTCAAACCCAATTCCTAGTCTCTTAAGTCTCGCTAGCACCGGATGACCAGAGGGCCCGTTGGAGAAGATTGAACCAGATCCTCCTTTTGGTCCTTTCCAACCCAAGAATTCCAGGACTTGGCATGTGCCTAGAGCACCGTTGGAGGTCCGATAAGTCCGAATCGAACCGAGCAATGGTAACCACCTGCACCAAGGAATACACCAGGGCACTTAGGGCTGCAAAAAGATCTCACATAGCCACCTTGGTTGCGTCCGCTGAGTCTCGCCCAGCCGCCCTGTTTAGGATAACCCGCTCCCTATTGAATAAAAGGGAAGCGGGGGAACCCTTGCAGGGCAGAGCTGAAGATTATGCCCAATTCTTAGCGGACAAAATTGCTCGGTTTCGGTCAGACTTGGACTCCACCCCCGCAGTTCCAGCCGAGGCACAGGGGGATCAACCAGAACAGCTCTGGGTTGAGTTTCAGGACGTTACCCCTGGGGATGTGGACAAGGCCATGAGGGCTGTAAGTACCTCCACCTGTGTACTGGATCCGTGTCCCTCATGGCTGGTTACTAACTGCAGTGAGGTGACACGAGGCTGGATCCAGGCGGTTGTGACCGCCTCGCTTCGGGAGGGGAACTTCCCCGCTGCACTGAAAGCAGCGGTGGTGAGACCCCTCCTGAAGAAACCATCTTTGGATCCAGCTATCCTTAATAACTATCGTCCAGTTTCCAACCTCCCCTTCCTGGGGAAGGTTGTTGAGAAGGTGGTGGCCTTCCAGCTCCAGCGGTCCTTGGAGGAAGCAAACTATCTAGACCCCTTCCAGTCAGGCTTCAGACCCGGTTACAGCACAGAAACCGCTTTGGTCGCATTGATCGATGATCTCTGGAGAGCCAGAGATGGAGGACATTCCTCCATCCTGGTCCTCCTTGACCTCTCAGCGGCTTTCGATACCATCGACCATGGTATCCTTCTGCAACGACTGCGGGAGGTGGGAGTGGGAGGCACCGTGTTGCGGTGGTTCTCCTCCTACCTCTCGGACAGGTCGCAGTCGGTGTTAGTGGGGGGGCAGAGATCGTCCCCTAGGCCCCTAACTTATGGGGTGCCTCAGGGCTCGGTCTTATCCCCCCTACTATTCAACATCTACATGAAACCGCTGGGAGAGATCATTCGCAGGCACGGGATTAGATACCATCAATATGCGGACGATACTCAATTGTATCTGTCCGCCCCGTGCCAACTCAATGAAGCGGCAGACGTGATGAACCGAGGCCTTGAAGCTGTTATGGACTGGATGAGGGTTAACAAGCTTGTGCTCAACCCAGAAAAGACCGAGTGGCTGTTGTGTTTCCCTCCCAAAAATTCGACCAATATTCCATCTCTCAGGCTGGGGGGTCAAATTTTATACCCCTCAGAGAGGGTTCGCAACTTAGGAGTCCTCCTGGATCCACAGCTATCGTTTGACCACCACCTAACGGCTGTGACCAGGGGGGCATTCGCCCAGGTTCGCCTGGTGCGCCAGTTGCGACCCTACCTGAATCGGGAGGCTCTCACAACAGTCACTCGGGCCCTTGTGACCTCTAGGCTGGAATACTGCAACGTGCTCTACATGGGGCTGCCCTTGAAGAGCATCCGGCGACTTCAGCTAGTACAGAACGCGGCCGCGCGAGTGATTGCGGGTGCACCTCGGTTCACCCGCATAACACCTATCCTCCGCGAGCTGCGCTGGCTACCTGTCGGTCTCCGGATGCGCTTCAAGGTGCTATTAGTCACCCATAAAGCCCTACATGGCAGTGGATCTGGATACTTGAGAGACCGCCTTCTGCCAATTACATCCCTGCGACCAATAAGATCACATAGATTAGGCCTCCTCCGCATTCCATCGGCCAGCCAATGTCGGCTGGCAACTACAAGGAGGAGGGCCTTCTCAGTAGTAGCCCCGACCCTTTGGAACGAGCTCCCCGTAGAGATTCGCACCCTCTCCACCGTCCAGGCCTTCCGCACAGCCCTTAAGAACTGGCTCGCCCGTCAGGCCTGGGGACAAGGATAGTTACCCCTCCCGAATGATGAATGTATGTTGTTTACTATTTTATTATATGTCTCTATCTTAACGTCTGTATTCCCCTTCCCCGATTTTATGTGAGCCGCCCTGAGTCCCCTCAGGGAAAAGGGCGGCCTACAAATACTAATAAAATCTAAAATCTAAATAAATCTAAATCAAAAGTGACATAAATGCCACACTTGGTTCCGGCTTTATTGGCTCACTTGCTGACAGGTAAACATTGTAAAGGATAACGCTTGGGCGTAAACTTATCAGCACCAGCTCAAACTGGTCCTTTATTGCAGCAAAAGCAAAACTCTTTTGCGTGCAGTATTGTAAATTAGTGTGCCGGAAAGGAAGCATAAGTACAAGGCAAATAAGCTGCTTGTCAGCTTTCCAAATATCATCCAAAACTAAATCAAGAGTTCAAGGCAGAACTTTCCTCAAAGTTCCAATTTATTAAGAGAGACATGTTGGGACACCTGTGGGAAACCCGAATCCGAAAGCCCACCCAGTTGAAAGTTCATGATCTTGTCCTCCACCCACCCACAAGTCCATCACATGGTCCAATCTTCCACTGCCACGCTGGCATTTCCACCCATCTAGTTCCGGTTAGATGCAGAGGTGCGGAGACAAAGAATGACCTTGGGCTTCTAGAAAGGAATGTTTTGTTTTGACAACAACACGTCCTACTCCTTACTATTCCCCCTCCCAATTACCCCACTAGTGAAACAGCCTAGTAAAATAAGAGTGTGTGTGGCAGGCCGAAGATCCTAACAGGAATACTACTGTTCAGGCCTGACACTGATCCAATTAATCTCAAACGTCAAATTTTATTTTGGAAGGTAACAGCGTGTGAGGTAGAAAGTTTGCTCCCTCCCTCACTTTCCCCCAAAAAAGCAAACTAGGCCAGCCCCTCCCTGAAGGAAATTTCTCAAGAAGGTCATCAAAAGACCAATTGTCTGAGTATAATTCTGCCACCAATCATGGAATGGATTTGACATGGAAAACGCAGAGCCAGCATGCCCAAGGAAGCAGAATTAAGCTGGTAAATCAGGATTAGAAACGTTTTGCAGATTCTGGTTTCTTTTGCTATATCCTCATGAACTAGAGGCACCAACGTTTGCTCAAAGGTTGACATCAAGCTGACTGGGCCATGATTACCTTCTCAAGGACTTCACCACCACCATCATCACCCCGTTTCTTTGACACGTCCTCAACTCTTAGCTCAGTTAAACCTCCCTTTGCACCTATGATACGTCCTCAACATAGGACCACAAAGGAGGAGTCCATTATGGACGTATGTCGTGACTGTGGAGTGCTTGACCACAGGGGGCACAACCATCCATCAAATCCAGGCTATCTTTTCCAGGTCAGTCGGGAAGCAACTGGTCAGGGGGAGGGCTCCCTGTACAAGAGGCTCATTCGGTTATCTGGGGGGGATGTCGTGAGTTCACAGCCTTGAGTCATTATGATGTAAGCTTTATGGCAGCGGTGTCCACTTTAAGGCTTCTGGACTTCAGCTCCCAGAATTCCCCATGCTGGCTGGGGAATCCTGGGAGTTGGAAGTCCACGTGGCTTAAAGGAATCGAAGTTGGAGAGACCCCTGCTTTAGCAAGGGTGGATTTAAACGCCCCTGGCCCAAACCAAGGGTAACCATCTTGATAGGACAGAAACAAACGAGGGCAATTAATCGTAGCTTATTCTATCCACCACGAGCTTCTGTAAATGTGGTTTAGACGTATGGATTTGTAGAGTCCTTCTGAACCAGGGCAACCTGCTTTCTGGGAGTTGAAGTCCACAGGACTTAAAGTCACCAAGGTTAAGAAACACTGTTCTAAGCGTTGCAGGCAGAAACCGAGGAGCCGCTTGAAGCTTTTTCTAAAGGACTCAGCCGCTGCCCAACCACCAGCCTTTTCAGGGGGAAAGCAGTCGTGAAAGGCAAAAAAGCCTTGAAGCCTTGTCAAAGAGGGCACAAAGGATATTCATCTTGGGAAATTATGTATGTTGCCATGCCCACAATCATGGCCCCAGGTAGATGGTTTAACTATTTAGCAATAAAACAGAAACCAGCCAGGGAAAATCTTATCTGAGAAATCGGGAGTGGAGAACAAGCAACTTCCTCATTGGCTGCAGAAAAAACGTGCAGTGCTTACTTTCTGGTGGAAATGTACAAGTCGATCCCTTCATTGCTACTCAGCACGCCTGGATGAGTCCATGAAGGCAGAATTCAGGCAGCTGAACTCCCAGTTTGGGATTCAAGACTAAACTCGGGTTGTTGATTCTCCCTAGATTAAAGAGTGTAATTTTAAAAAGGAGATGGGCTATGTAATAGATCCCGACAATGAATAAATACAGGTGGCTTATACAGGTCAGATAAATATAGAACATGATCTCTTGAATCCAACAAAAAAATAAAGATATACAAAACCATCTTTGAAAGGTCAAGAATAAGCCATTCTTAACAAAGGAGAGGTAAGGGAAGAAGGAAGGGGAAGGAGAGAAGGAAGGAAGAAAGTAGAGAAGGGAGAGAGGGTGGAAAGAAAGAGGTAAGGAGAGGAGGATGGAAAGGAGAGAAAGAGGAGGAGAGGAGGGTAGGAAGGGAAAGAGGAAGAGCAGGAGTAGGAGAAAGGCACGGGAAGAAGGAAGGGGAAGGAGAGGAGGAAGGAGGAAAGTAGAGAAGGGAGGGAGGGAGGAAAGTAGAGAAGGGAGGGAGGGAGAAAGGAAAGGGAAAGGAGGATGGAAAGGAGAGAAAGAGGAGGAAAGAGGGTAGGAAGGGAAAGAGGAAGAGCAGGAGCAGGAGAAAGGTACAGGAAGAAGGAAGGGAAAGGAGAGGAGGAAGGAAGAAAGTAGAGAAGGGAGAGAGGGTGGAAAGAAAAGGAAAATAAGGTGGTGTTATAACAGGAGGAAGGGATGGTAAACAAAGCCACCCAAACTGTATAATATGACCTATTAAATGAAATAATAAATGTAGAAGAATGATAAAGGTTAAAACACTTGTAACCAAACGACATGCTGTTTGTGATGATGGTTTTTTTTTTCTGTTTTTGTGTTTTTTTTCCTTTTCTTTTTCCTTTTTGTTTTTTCATTGTTGTGTGTCTGTGTTGTCTATGTAATAAAAAAAAATTATTTAAAAAAAAAAAAGAATAAGCCATTCTTAAATTCGGGTTTAAGGCAGACCAAAAGAGATCGGCTATGTTTGCAAAGCCCCAAGACTGGCAAAATAGTCCGATTTGGGGGGGGGGGGGGGGGGGGGGGGAGGGGGAGACAGGCGAATCCGGCAATCCAGCTGATCGTAGATAGGAAGAGGATTCAATACTTATCACGCCACTAAAAGTTTTAAATAAAATATTTATTGGTGACCTTGATGAACCCAAAAGCAGCTGTGTTAAGTTTCATCCTTATCTTTGACCCTCTGGTTTTATTTTATTTTTTTAAAAGGCAAAAAAAGCTTGCTTATCTTCATCACCGAGCCAACGCCCGGAGGCGCCTTACGGGACCTGGCTGAGACAAGTTCCACTAGGCCTCCCGGAAGAAAAGTGAGCCTGCATTCTTAAAACAACTCCCGACAAGAGTCTTTCTTGGCCCAGGCTGCTCCCCCCTGGAGGAAGCCCTGCCCATCCAGTCCACGTGGGCTCAGAGGCCCCGGTCCCCCTTCACTCCGCAGCATTGGAACCTGTATCTGGAGGGAAGGGAAACACCGGGTGAGAAACACGGCTCGGGAAACAGAGCTGCACAGAAGGAAGACTTCATGGATTCCGAATAAACCAGGCTGGTCTTGGGGTTAAAACAGTACAGTTCCAGACAGCCCCCAAAGCCAGATGGGTGAATGTGGGCCCATTACTCTCACTGAGGAAGGAAGAGGTCAGGGCAAACCACTTCCGGAAACCTTGCCAAGGAAACTGCAGGGACAAGTCCAGGTGTTTATATCTCCCCTTGATTATTTTTACAAATAAGGCAGCGAACATATGCAACAAAGCTTCCTTCCCCCTATTTTCCCCACAACAGCCGTGTGAAGGGCAGAGAGAGAGAGAGGGAGAGAGGGAGCAAGTAAGCAATAGCACAGGCTTACATACCACTTCGTACTGCTTTTATAGCCCTCTCTAAGCGGTTTACAGAGTCAGCCTATTGCCTCCAACAATCTGGGTCCTCATTTTTCCCATCTCGGGAGGATGGAAGGCTGAGTCAACCTTGAGCTGGTCAGGATTGAACTCCTGGCAATGGGCAGAGTTAGCCTGCAATACTGCATTCTAACAGGAAGGAAGGAAGGAAGGAAGGAAGGAAGGAAGCTACAGCACTTAAGACATATACCGCTTTACAGCCCTCTCTAAGCGGTTTACAGAGTCAGCCTCTCGCCCCCAACAATCTGGGTCCTCATTTGACCCACCTCGGAAGGACGGAAGGCTGAGTCAACCTTGAGCCTGGTGAGAATTGAACTGATGGTAGTAGGCAGAGTTAGCCTGCAATACTGCATTCTAACAGGAAGGAAGGAAGGAAGGAAGGAAGGAAGGAAGGAAGGAAGGAAGGAAGATAGCAATAGCATAGACATATACTGCTTCACGGTGCTTTTACAGCCCTCTCTAAGCGGTTTACAGAGTCTGCCTCTTGCCCCAACAATCTGGGTCCTCTTTTTACCCAAGTCAAAAGGACAGAAGGCCGAGTCAACCTTGATCCAAAGGCAGAAGGCCTGACATGGCAATCCCTGATCTGGGGGTCCTGCTCTCAACAGACCCAGCCCTCCACCAGCATTGCAAAAATGGAAACAGCAGTATGAAAGCGAGGATCTGCTGCCACGGCTCAGGAGAAAGAAGTCAGGTAAGAAAAAAGAAGGAAGGAAGAGCTTCTGCAAAGACACAGCTCAGCCGATCTGCACATACGGAAGGGCCACAAGGGTCACCTCATGTGCTGAACATCGCTTTCAACAACTGCTGTCGGGTGAGGAGAAAAAGCCGGCGCGTTTACACAATGAGGCTCTGTGTAAAGAGGCGATAGGGAAGTTCTTGGAACCAGGAAATCTGTCCTTTTGTTGATTTTGGCAGGTCGAAGTATGAGTTAAAATCTTGTTACTCCTCCTAACAAGTCGCCTTTGGCAAACGCCGGCTATCTTCGAGATAAAGGGAAACCTGCCCAAGATTAAACCACTCCCGGAGCTACAATTTTTATATCCTCTTTTCAAGAGGGGAGCAACCGTGCATCTTCCTGGTTTCGGTATCCCTAGAGCGGAGTTTCTCAACCTCCACCACTTTTAAGCTGGGTGGGCCGATTCTGGGAGTTGCAATCCCGTTTCCCACCCCCCCCCCAGCTTAAAGAAGGCCAAGGTTGAGAAACGCAGACGTCACCTCCCCCCCCCCAAAAAAACTTACTTTTCCCATCGCAGGCCACGATTTTGACTTTATCCACTTTCACCACTTCTGTGACCTCCCTGAATTCCACGTCATTCAGCACGAAGGTCCAAACGTTGTCGCAAAACCTGTAGGTGTTCAGGGAGCCCTTTGGGAGAAAGAAAGAGGGGGGGGGGCTTAGCGCAGTGAGAGCCAACCTTTCTCTTACGGAGTGCCAAAATTGTGCGTGCGCCCACTCAATCCTCCCTGCCCACCTGTGCGTGCAGCCCCCCCCCCCCCGGTACATGCATGCAACCCCTCCCCCCAGGCTCCGGAGGCTTTCCTGAAGCCTGGGGAGAGCGAAAACGGCCTCCTCTGGCCCTCCGGAAGGGTGAAAAATCAGCTGGCCAGCGCTCCCATGTGTGCCGGAGTTGTGGGCTGGCCTGCCACCAAATATGGCTCCGCCTGCCCCCTGTGGCACTCGTGGCACAGGTTCGCCATCAGGGGCTTAGGGAAAGGGCCTTAAAAGGTGCTTTTTCCAAAGGCAGTTTGGACAGGGCTTTCTTCTTCTTCTTTTGAGGAAGAGGAAGGAGGCGGCCTTTCACGCAACGCTGACCTGGACGACTGAGAACCTCCAGAGATCCTTAGGAAAAGCAGCAAAAAGACCCCTCTTGAGTTCCCCCCCCCAGCTCCCCTCCCTTCCTGATAGAGGCAGGCAGCCATTCTGGGAATAGTTCTATCGCCCCCTGGTGGCCACCAAAGGAACAGCCGTGAGCAGGAGAATTGGGGAAGGATTTTAAGGAAGCCCCAGCGACTCGTATTTATGACCGTTGTAGTGTCCCAAGGTCACGCGATTGCCTTCTGCGACCTTCCGACAAGCAAAGCCAACGGGGAAACTGGATTCACTTAACGACTGCGTTACTAACAAGGATTCCCTTAACCACTGTGGAAAGAAAGGTTCAATTGTCTCACTTAGCAGTAGAAATATTGGGCTCAGTTACAGGTGTAAATCAAGGACTTCCTTCTGAGCCTTACGTTTGAAAGGGAAACTAGAAGAAAGAGATTTAAACTAGGGGGGAAAAAATCACCCCATATTCTGCTACCATTATAAGTGCTTCTTAGAAGAGAGCCGCAATCTGTACGCAAACTCTGTCGATGCCGGCTGATTTCTAATTAGCATTTCTTACCCTGAAATTGACTCGGTTTCTGACCCGCTGGGCTAATGCAGCATTGATCGCTTTGTCAAACTGTAGGAGGACTTGGAGGGCGAGCTGGGGCGTGATCTGCTGAGACTGAAAGATTGAAGAAGAAAACCTTATAAACGCCAAAGGGAAACATTCACCTGCCCAAAATTAAAACTTCGTTTTGGATATTCACACATTGGTTGGTGTTCCAAGTTTGTCCGAACAGGCCGGAAACCTTTCGAGCACAGATTAGAGTTTACAATTTCAACCAGCATGACTTGACTAGTTTTTCTCATTCCCTTCAACCGCTGAACAAATACAGAACTTTAAAAATGCTTAAATTGGTATAAATGTGATGTTGCCTGTTTAGTTTAGTTTATTGTCATTGCACCTCATACAATGAAATGACTTAAGTTTGCAACTTAAGGGGAGTAGCAAACGTGGTTCACCGCAACTCAAACCCTTGTTTTTGAGTTTGAGAAACTGGACAGTTAAAGGAAAGCTGTAAAAACCTGGCTGTTCCGGCAGGCCTCCTGGGGCTGTTGACCTCACTGTTGAGGTCCAGCTCCGATTAGAATGAATGTATGAGGATGTTGTTATTTTAAACCGTTTTCTTTTGTTATGTGTTCATTATGTGTCTTTTTTTTTCCTCTTTATTTTTTTGTAAGACACCCGGAGTCCTTCGTGATTGGGCGGCATATAAATGTGGTTAATTAAATTAAATAATTAAATTATTGTCTTCCTTCGTGAAACCTCTCCTATCATCAGGGTCATCTTACTTTTTGTCTTCAATTATGATACGGAGGAAAAGCACTCTTAACACTGTTTTCACCTAAGCCAGTGGTTCCCAAACTTGGCAACTTTAAGACTTGTGGACTTCAACTCCCAGAATTCTCCAGCCAGCAGAACCACTGACCTAAACAGTATGCATTGCTTTGATCTCTGGCTGCAAAACTCATACATATCTACTTCAATCGTCTCTATCCTACTTAAGCCATTTTATTCAGGAGGGTGGGAATAAAAAGGAGCTTATACCTTACCTGAATGAGCTCATCCAGGCTTTCTTGGAGGCTGTTCCCCAGGGTGGTGTTTCTGTACAGTTGGTAAGCCATGGCTCAAGGAGACAGAGGCTGCTCATCCAGAGATATGAATCCACTCGACTCTCACTAAAGACCTGGAAAATGGCAGAATGGCGAGTTATACCTGGTGAGGGAAGGAGGAAGCAGGTAATGGAGAGGCTGAGATAAAACAACTATGATTGAAAAAGACTTTTGTTTCCTCGCTGATAAAGTCCCAACTACACCCTGCTCTTCCAACTGCAGGTAGTCCTCGGCTTATGACCACAATGGGAGCCAAAATGTCTGTTGCTCAGCAAGACAGTCGTAAAATGAGGTTTGCCCCATTTTACCCCCTTTCTCATCATGATGGTTAGGTGAAATCACTGGAGTCGTTCCATTAGTCACAGGGTGAGAATACCTGTCACCGTCACTTTGAATGGCCACTAATCGGCATGCATTAGAATGAAATTTTAAGGGAGTCCAATTCCCCCCCCCTCCCTCGACTTCGCTGGTGACTCCAGGACGCTGCAACCGTCATCAACAGGTGTCAGTTGGCCAAAGGCCTGAGCTTTGACCAGGCGGCCTCCTGGGCGGAGGCTGCGACGGCCGTGTGAAAAACGCCCATGGGTCACTTTCTCCAGTACTGCTGTAACTGTTGAACGGTCCCTAAACGGACTGTTGTAATAGCAATAGCAATAGCAGTTAGACTTATATACCGCTTCATAGGGCTTTCAGCCCTCTCTAAGCGGTTTACAGAGTCAGCATATCGCCCCCAACAATCCGATAGATAGCTAGATAGATAGATAGATAGATAGATAGATAGATAGATAGATAGACAGACAGACAGACAGACAGCAATAGCAATAGCAGTTAGACTTATATACCGCTTCATAGGGCTTTCAGCCCTCTCTAAGCGGTTTACAGAGTCAGCATATCTCCCCCAACAATCCGATAGATAGATAGATAGATAGATAGATAGATAGATAGATGATAGATAGATAGCAATAGCCATAGCAGTTAGACTTATATACCGCTTCATAGGGCTTTCAGCCCTCTCTAAGCGGTTTACAGAGTCAGCATATCGCCCCCAACAACAATCCGGGTCCTCATTTTACCCACCTCGGAAGGATGGAAGGCTGAGTCAACCTTTGAGCCTTGGATGGATAGATAATAGATAAGATAGATATAGAAGATAGATAGATAGAAGATAGATAGATGATAGATAGATAGATAGATAGATAGATAGATAGATAGATAGATAGATAGCAATAGCAATAGCAATAGCAGTTAGACTTATATACCGCTTCATAGGGCTTTCAGCCCTCTCTAAGCGGTTTACAGAGTCAGCATATCTCCCCCAACAATCCGATAGATAGATAGATAGATAGATAGATAGATAGCAATAGCAATAGCAATAGCAGTAGACTTATATACCGCTTCATAGGGCTTTCAGGCCTCTCTAAGCGGTTTACAGAGAGTCAGCATATTGCCCCCCACAGTCTGGGTCCTCATTTTACCCACCTCGGAAGGATGGAAGGCTGAGTCAACCCTGAGCCTGGTGAGATTTGAACCGCTGAACTGCTGATCTAGCAGTCAGCTGAAGTAGCCTGCAGTGCTGCATTTAACCACTGCGCCACGTAAGTCAGGGACAAGATGGGAATAAATGCATCTTCCGGTTGCAAGAAGAGGCTTTGCAGGGAAGGGATTCCCCCCCCCCCAAAAAAAACTCCTGCTGCAAAGAGGCTGAGCCCCCACTCCCCGCACCCCCTTTTTACTGTAGTGCAATGCACGCACAGGCAGAGACACACACACATGCACACGCTTTCTTCGGAGGCCTTCCTGTCAGAAACGGTGTAGGGTCTCCTGCTTTTGGGGGGGGAGGGTGGACTAGATGACCTCCAAGGTCCCTTCCAACTCTTGTCCATCTGCATCTGAGGGCGCCACGGGGCCTTTCCTGGGCTACGGGGCGCCCAACCGGCCCCAACGCTCCACCTGCGGGGTGGGGGGTGGGGTAATTCCCCACCGCCTCTCCTCTGCACGTGGGCACCCGCGGACACGCGTGTTTGGCCGGAAGTGGGCGCCCTGCACGGGCTTTGCAGGAGGGCCCCGCCAGCGCCCACCCCGTCTGGGGAGACCCCTACGGGCCTTCGCCCACCCCAGGCGCGCCTGGGCCCCCGGGAGAGCCGCGCTGCAGGGCCTGCGCTGGCCGGGGGGGAGGCTGATGGGACAGGGGGCGCACAGCCGGCTGCGGATGATGGGGCGCGGAGTCCCAGGCAGGGCGAGGCGTGGGGGGGGGGGGGAGCGGCTCCCCCGGCTCTACCTCGGCGAGGAGGGCTCCCTCGCCCGCACGGGGCCCGCCGGGCTCCTCCAGACCTCCGACGCGGAGAAACGGGCCGCCGGCTCCGATGCCCGCCTCTTTCCCGATACCACCGAGCGGGGCCCGGAAGCGGAAGTCGATGTACGCCGTGGCCGCGACCATAGAGCCTCTGCGTCGCCGAAAGGCGCGCATGCGCCCCTGAGGGAGGCGGGGCGGAGGGCGTGGAGCGCTCGGCAGCGAGAGCGAAGGCGACGGCGCCGGGAAAGGGCGGCGCATGCGCAGAAAAGGCAGCCGGAGGGCTGGCATTAGCGGTTCTTCCGCATTCCACGTGCGGCTGGCTCTAACCGGAGGGAATCGCCCTTCGGGAACGGCTTCTCCGTTAGAAATGCACGGGGAACGCACTCTGCACGTGCGCAGAGCAGCTTAGCCGCCCCACAGGCAGGGCTTATTGGGTGGCCTTTGGATGGGGCGCCACCAGGAGATCTTCAGCTACTGGAGAAACGGAGCAAGCGCTGCTCCAGGTCGTCCAGTGAATTCAATGCCAGCCTCCTGGCACCGGGTCAGCTGGCCAGCCACGTTGCCCAGAAGCCCAGGTCTCCCCGCCCACTTTTAAACCCAACGTGGACACAAAGACAGGGATTTTGCCCAAACCTCCAGCCAGGGAAGCAATGCCCGTCAGCCTCTGCTTTGCCACTGCTTTGGCTGCCATTGAAACGGGGAGCGGGGGGGGGGGGCATGGTATTTGGGAGGGGACTCGTTGTGCTGGAGGAAGTTTCTAGACTCTGAACTGACCACCTTACTGCGCATGTGGAGGAGTGTTTCCCGCCAAGGCCAACGGAACCTGCATTCCATCCTGGTGATGCCTTTCGAAGTTATCTCACACCTGACATTTGGGAGAATTATGATTGGACTGTGCACGGGATGCCAAGGGGAGGGCAATGGATTATTCAATATATTATTCGCTTTCACGCCTAATTAACCAGACTTAGCTTAGCTTTGCAACTGCTCATTTATAATTAGTAAAAGTACACTTGATTTCAACAAATGGAGTCCAGTGGTTTTCTTTCCTGATTATTGAATGAAGAAATGCTGACAGCCCCATTCCAACCAAAAAAGGGGGCAAAGAGCAGCAGAAAATGTTGTTTTTCTGTGCCTAATAACTTCTCCTTTTGCCGTATGGCGTTTGGACAGATGGGCCACCGCTTCAGACCCTTCACAGGAGCACCGAGGAAAATCCGCAGCATTTTCAAATCATGTCTGGGTTGTTACGAGACAACAAGCAATGTCTGACCTGCCAATTATTTTTCTTGTTGGCCCCGTTGACTCAACTGCCCCATTTTCCCTCTCTGCCCTTCCTTCGTCTTAGCAATAACAATAGCAGTTAGGCTTATATACCGCTTCATAGGGCTTTCAGCCCTCTCTAAGTGGTTTACAGAGTCAGCATATATCGCCCCCAACAACAATCCGGGTCCTCATTTTACCCACCTCGGAAGGATGGAAGGCTGAGTCAACCCTGAGCCGGTGAGATTTGAACCGCCGAACTGCAGATAGCAGTCAGCTGAAGTGGCCTGCAGTACTGCACTCTAACCACTGCGCCACCTCGGCTCGTCTTCTTGTTGTGCTACTTAACAACCGTTTTCACTCCAGCTGTGTGAAGATTTGGGTTTGTTAAGCAAGACAAACAGGATTTTCCCCATCTTAAAATAAATACACTTAAGCATTTATGACATAAATACCCGGTTAAAGCCTTTCTTTATTTAAAAACGTTTTATTGACTGGGTTATGAACAGACACACGGGCAGTTATTTCCCCCTCCATGAACACTGGGAACAAGAAAACGCTGCGTTGCTAACAACGGGCACAAATTTTAAATACAAATTGAAAATAAGAGCGATGATGCCCAAGCTTTCCAAAAACCTTTCAACATTTCTGCTACAATCCACGATGGCTTTGATGATTACCCCGCTAGGAATTAGTGCATCCGACACATCCGACTGAGAAGGCCACTCTTAAAAGCAGCCATTAAAATAGGCAAAACATGCAACACAAACACGCAGTTACACACAGAGACTCCTTTTTTTAAAAAAAAAAAGTGCATAAAGTGAAGCTAGTGCTGGTGGAAAGTGCCGTTTCAAGAGCCTTTGCTTTCCAAAGTATGAAATCACCACCTAACATTGTTCTTCCACCTTGGCGTCGCACGCGGGGTGGGCTTGAGAGCAGCCTCCGTAGGCTAAGCTGTCCTTGTCCCTACACTTTCTCTACTCTTGAGTGCCACATCCTGATACCATGTCCTGCAACTCCCCTGCACATTGTGGTAGCAGTTAGACTTATATTCCGCTTCATAGGGCTCTCAGCCCTCTCTAAGCGGTTTACAGAGTCAGCATATCGCCCCCAACAACAATCTGGGTCCTCATTTTACCCACCTCGGAAGGATGGAAGGCTGAGTCAACCCTGAGCCGGTGAGATTTGAACAGCCAAACTGCAGTCAGCTGAAGTAGCCTGCAGTGCTGCATTTAACCACTGCGCCACCTCGGCTCTCTATAGTGAGAGGGAGGAGGGAGAGAGGGAAGGAAGGGGAGAGGGAAGGAAGGAAGGAAGGAAGAAGGGAGGGAGGGGAGGTAGGAAGGAGGGAGGGGAGGGAGAGAGAGAGAGAAGGGGAAGGAAAGGGAAGGGAAGAGAGACAGACCATAATGTGAAACCTTCATAAAAGACCATCCTTCTATGCCGAAGTAAGGCCCATCAGAAGCTGGACTGAGATCTTCTCCAGGAGAAGACCGGCTGGGAGGCCACCAACATTCGGCTCTGGAATGTCGCCCAAATTCCCAAATAAATCACTCCCTGGGCATCCAGAGCTAGACAGCCTCCACCAGCCCCAACATTCGAACAGGAGTCGTATTCTCAATTCCCGGATTTTTCTGTTCAGAGGCAAGGGAGCTGAAACCTCAACGTTTCAACACAGAAGGGCTTGGACTGAATCGAGTTTGTGCTGAGGACACCCAACTCCAAGGTGAAGAAGCACAGTGGAAATAGCAAAAGGATCTTGCCAGCGTAGCAGATAACCAAAGTTACATTTCTCTCTTCTTTAGCCAAGAAGCATTTCCCCATAATATAAGAAATTCTCATGCATTTTATTCCTAAATAAACAACGACCGCCGTCAGCGGGCTAGTGCGTCTCAAGAGGTTTTTCTCAGATGAAAATTATAAAATATGCGTTGAAGAGTCATAAAAATATATATATATATATTATCTCTCCCCTTAACGTTGAAGCATATATAAATACTCACTGAATAAGCATCGCGATATAACAATGGCTGCCCCTCCTAGGGTGCCTTTGTGACACTGCCGCGTGAAAGTTATAATAAAGGCAACTACGAAGTGTCGGCATCCCCTGGGACTGCAAACCCACTCGGCAGTGCCTCATTCAACAGGCCAAGTCCAGACGCAGAAGTCTTCTTCAGGACTTCGGATCTCCCAGCGTGTTCTTCACTCTCGGCTTGAATTCAGAAATACTTTTCTTTTCTTTCTTTTTTACTGTTCAGACTTCTGCTCCTGTTTCCCATTAAGTTCTTGATCAATTCTGCTCATCGGAGAAAGAAGAAAAAATATGTCGCATTTTGCAAATGTTTGCATGGAGTGGGGGGAAAAAAAGAAACGTTATCGTTCAGCAATTGCAGTGAAACAACAAATACACGTTAAAGCAGGAAGTTTCCTACAGACTTGAGGGGGAACTTTGAACGGTGACAGTTAACAGGGAAATGAAACTGACTGGGCAACTTTTCCTCTGCGTTGGTCAGGTGCGAACAACCAGATTCAGACGTGCAGAGTTCAAGCTAATTACTTCAATGTCTTCTGCATACAATACAGGAATTTCCCAAGTCTGGCAGCCTAATCCCTGGGTTAGATCAGGTCCCAAGGGAAGCAATAGCAATAGCAGTTAGACTTATATACCGCTTCATAGGGCTTTCAGCCCTCTCTAAGCGGTTTACAGAGTCAGCATATTGCCCCCACAGTCTGGGTCCTCATTTCACCCACCTCGGAAGGACGGAAGGCTGAGTCAACCTTGAGCCGGTGAGATTAGAACCGCTGAACTGCAGATAACAGTCAGCTGAAGTGGCCTGCAGTGCTGCACCCTAACCACTGCGCCACCTCGACTCTCACCTAGCAGGAGTTGGCCATAACCCTTTTGAAGATGGGATGGGCTTTCGGAGGGGATTTGCTAAATTTGCAATATTCTGAGCCGTCCCTCCAAAGGAGAAAAAAAAGGGGGGAATTTGAAGCAATTATATATAAAACCAGCACTTTCTGGATCAAATGGATTTGTTAATCAGCCACAGCGATGAGCGCAGTAGATTTGAGAGCGCGGTCAAAATATATTTATGAATAAATTCATTAGCAAGCCGCTCTTGTTAAAAGCCCCTTCAGAAATATTCCGCATGCATTGAAAAATCGGGGGGGGGGGAGAGGAGGGGAAAGGGGGGGTTGCAAACACAAAGTGCACAACGTGGGAAAAAAGAAGTAATTCCGTCAGCTTTGAAGATAGATGAGCAAAGGAAGACTGAGTCACAACCACCTTCAGCCTAAAATTAAGTGTGTTTTTTTACAGCCACGGCTGCCCAATTTGGACAATTTGCAGTTCCCCGCCTGAAGGTTAAGTGTTAATATAGGTAGTCCTCGACTTACAACTGTTCATTTAGAGACCGTTCAAAGTGAGTTACAAGCTCTTTTTTCACTCATACAGCCACTGCAGCTTCCCCATGGTCATGTGATCAGAATCTGGACCCTTGACAACTGACAGTCGCAGTGTCCCAGGGTCACACGATCCCCTTTTGCGAGCAAAGTCAATGGATAAGCCGGATTCGTTTAACGACGGTGTTTAACGTGGTCTGATTTAACAACTGCAGTGATTCCCTTAACAACGGAAGCAGGGAACGCCGTACAATGGGGCGAAGCCCACTTAACCAATGTTCTCACTTAGCAAGAAAAATTTGGGGCTCCGTTGAGGTCGTAAGTCGAGAACCACCCGCCAAGACTCAGCTTTGGGGAATTTCTTAATTGTTCTTGGAAAGAAGCAGCGGTGTGAGCAGCCCAGCAGGAGCCTCAGGAACCGTGCGAGCTCTTGGCGAGGGTGAGCGCCCAGCCCCACGTGCCGCGTGCATTCCAGCCAGCCGCCTCCCTCCCCCCAAAGCCAGCCCAGAGCGGAAGGAGGCGAGAAGACAGGCAAGTCCTGATCAAGAAGTGCAGATACCTTTGGAGTTTCTTTTTACATTTTTCTTCTTCATACCTTAGTAGGGAAAATTCAGTTTTAGTACAGCCGGTGCAGGTTTCAGGACTCGCCAAACCCAAGCATTCCCAGCACCGATGTATACGAACGACTTTAAGCAAAAGAGGTTTTTTATTTTTAATTTTTCCCTCCACAGGAGGGAAATATTGTGTGTCTCCCTCCAACGTTCAGAGCGACTGGGCATCTCTGAGGCTCCGTCCCATTCTGGGAAGGGGGATTAGGATCCCTGGAAGGAATTTGGCTCAGACTTGGTTAGAAAGAACGGACTCGGAGCCTCCGTAACAATCCCTGAAGGCAACTGGAATCCCTTGGCAGGGATCTGGGCAGGGCGGGTGACTTCCTCTGAGAAAGCGCCCAAGGGCGCCAGCCATTCATTTGGATTTTAACAACCAACTCCTGGGAGGAGCCGGTGGTCGCTGCCACTCTATCCCAACTCCTCGGAGGGAGGGGAGCACTTCGGGCCTAGACCTCCAGGCGCTCTGGGGGCCCGAGGATACTAAAGAAAGAAAGGGGGACCTACTGTTTTATGCATTCGGGGATGTTCACGCTGTCCATGGGGACGAGCTCTGCCAGCTCTGCCAAAGTAAAGACGTATCTGATTTTTTGGCTGAATTTTGAGCTGAAAGAGACAGGAGGGAAACAGTCACTGCTACAGCGCTAACCGATGCGTAGCTTAATGAAGAAAGGGATAAAATGTGGTGTCCGTTACCTAATAAACGGCTTTGTGATTGCCAGAAGTGTTCTGATGAACCAGGAAGGATGGACTATTATTAAGGACTTCAGGTTTTTCCTTAACCTAAGGTCAATAAAAGCAACGCAGAGTTTGGCAACGCAAGGCAACACCCCTCTTCCCAAAAAATTATGCGGTGTTTCCAGTCGCATATGAGACAGAGCCCCTTCCCCAATCCCCCCCCCTTTAAAGAACTCTGTATTGCTCTTCCAGCCTCTTCCAGTATCCGCCTCCCCCTATTTAATCTTACCTCCTATCGATTTGCTGGTAACACTTCCTGAGCCATCCTAAACTGGGCATTCTCCGCCGGGTGGTCGCCCCGTTGAGATAAACAATCATATAGCTCTCCGCTATTAATAATTCTAGGGAGCCGATAATGTATCTGTGGGAAGCAAAAGAGGAACAGCTGAAGTGGCAGCTTGATTCACACGAAGACCAGACAATACAGGTAGTATTCGATTTACAACCACAAGGGAGACCAACATTTCTGTTATTAAGTGAGGCAGTGGTTAAGTGAGTTTGGCCGGCGTTTTACAATTTCTCTGGGGGTCAAGTGAAGCTCCCGATCCCAATTTGATCCCTTACTCATCTTTAAAAACTCTTCAGATGGGGGAATCCGATCTCAGTGGTGTTCTGCACACCAAGAACTGTGGCTTGATCTCTAGCATCTCCTGGAAGAAGGACGATGGGCCATCCCTCCCAGCTCCTCCAACAACCATCCTTCCAGGTAAGATGGAGCCAAATCGAACTCCACATGAACGCAGGGTTACCTGTTTGCTCCATCACTTACTTAAACAGATTATCCATTAAGTATCGGTAGTTTGGTTGACTACTTTCTGGCATGAAGCAAACCGCAAAGACAATAATTGCATTTAGCCCATCCCCGTAATAGCCTAGGGAGAGAGGGGGGGAAAACAGCAATCACAATGATGCTTTTTCTTCAAGGCTTCCCGCGGTTGCAGAGAGCCAGCGTGGTGGTGAGCCAAGGATTATAAGTCAGCACTCACCTCCGTGACTAATTACTTTCTTGTAGGGCTCAATGGCCTTCATATCTACTCGGTGACCCTGGTCACCAATCTGGTACATTCGCCATCGCCGTTCCTCCTCCTTCTCTTCCGATGCCGTGTATTCCAGCAGGGAGCCCTTCCGAGCAGCATCGGTGCTTTTCTGCTTTGGAAGGTCGTCTGGCCACCATGGAAACAGAGGATTGGAAGCGGCGTTACATTACCAGACCTAGGTTTCACAGCTTCAGCAACTTTTAAGATCTGTGGACTCCAAACTCCCAGAATTCCCCAGGCCTCACGGATGGGTTGGTCAGTTAAGTGTTTCGGAGTGCCAGGCTCGTGTTTTGAAGGGTCAACATTCACTTACGAAAATGAACGAGGACTTAAGCAGTTACTGAGCAGAATGATTTTTAAAGTCGAGACACATGGGAGTATCAAGTTACCCTCTTCTTTGAAAACATGAAATCTCTTGCAGGTTTTTAAAATCAATGTATGCGAGTCTCATTCTGATTAGTTTTCTCTACATCGGAGTTGCTCTCCACAAAGAGTAATCAGCATTTAAGTTTGACATGCCCGAATTCCAGAAGCAAGGCCTTTTTTCAAAACATATTCAGAGTATTTAGGCTGGTGAAGACGCGTACTGAACACTCTTTGAGAAGTTGGCAAATCTGGATGGTTGTCCCTTCAACTATCATTTCCCCACTGATTGTTAAGTTTGGTGCAAAATCATTGTCACTGCCCTGATTTGCAGCAGTCATGCAAATAGACAAATCTTTCAATCAAAGCTGTGCCTGATATTTGGGGGGGGGGGGGGTGTCACTAGCGAGGACTAAATCATCCTCCTGGTTTTGTAACAGGGGTTTCAGTAGTGCAAGCCTTACCACAGAGGCGGGGGAAACTACTTCAGCAAGTTAGTAGTTTGTTTCCGAGGACAGAAGGCTGTGTTAAGGGAAACTATCCTTCCAGGGAAACGCAGACAGCGGCATTAAAAAGAGAAGAGATAGAAACCTTATTGCAATGACACACAACTCAACCCGCCTCTTGCCCACAGTAAAAAAAAAAGCTAAGCATTGGTGGAGTGGTGGACTCTGCACCCCCAGTTTCAACACATGTGAAACATGCACAGAAAGGAGCAGGCTTAGTGACAGCAGCCGAGAGGGAACACACCTAAGGATAAAACTTTGTCGCTGGGGTTTTTTTTCCCCTTAAAAAAAAAGTCTTACCTTCCCACTCAAACTCATTATTGCTGTTCTCCGAAGGGGTGTCTATATCATCCAAGTCAATATCTCCACTTGCCTCTAAGCCGGATAAAATGGACTCTTCACTCTGATCCAAAGTCAAGTTTATATTTGGAGCTATTAGTTTCTTCTTAACTTTGTTGCCATTAATTTCTAATAGGTTGAAAGGTAGGGGAAGATAACAAGTAATTTCACGATAAATGTCAAAAGCTAGAAAAAGAAGCCTCAAAACTAGAAAAGAAACTATTTAACAGAAGGGAGATGGATAGAAATTACTTTACTTGGGATAGGGCTAATGACTTTACCTTACTTAAAAGTAGGGCTAATTGTTGAAAGCCCGTTGAACATAAGCATGTTATTTATTTACTTTATTTTATTTACTTTTTAAAAGGGAGATCAAACGGGCACCTCACTCAGCAAAGAAATTAATTATATACTCAACAGTTCTAGAATTAAATACAAGACCGTTTCTATTCTGTTTGAAATGAGTTTTGACATTTCTGCAGAGCTCATAGACGTAACTTTAGTCGTTCTAATAAAGTGAACACACTCTTTCATAAAAAAAAACCTCTCTTTATTCTGTGCCCCTTATGATGCAGCAGAAGCGAGTACAATGTTTTGAATTCCCAATGCTATTGGTCTTCAACACTCCAGTTCCATCTTGATTGAAATGTTCCGGCCTTATCAAAGATAGTCTGATTTCAAACCATTTCATAATCGTGATAGTCAAATTCAACATTAGACCATTCTTGGGAAGGCTGCCTCAGTCTAATCCAAGGTAGGAAAACCTTTGAGAGCAGGGGTGTCCAACCTTGGCCACATTAGAGATGGACCAACTCCTAGAATTCTCCAGCCAGCTGAAGTTCACAAGTCTTAAAGTGGCCTAGGTTAGATGCCCCTGCTGTATAGAAAATGGTATTTGAAAGCTGGAGAATTGCAACATGAACATGTTTTGCTCACTTCTGGAATACTGGAATTAGCCAGGGGAGTTAGCACACAAAACAAAATCTGAAGTGGAACGTCTGAATATATCAAGTGATCCACCAGAGTTTCTTATTCTTACTGGATCAGTTTCGAGCCTGTGAGATGAAGCAGCATATATGTCATATTTTTAATTTTTTTTAAAAAATATCTTGACAGTGGCAGACAAGATGTTGACTTCTGCCTAGAGATGGGAAGGCCTGGAAAAAAAAATGGAAAAATTGGGAAATAAACAGTGTTTTTTTTTAATGGCTTTGGGAAAAAACTGTTTTTTTCCCAATTTTTCTGGGGGGTTTTCCAGGCCTTCTCATCTCTACTTCTGCCTCAGCTGCCTTAGCCCCAAAGCCAAGTTCACGATATCTTGCAGATGGATGCACTTACCGGAGTGGTCTCCTCTTTCAGCTGGCCCAGCTTCCATATGGTCATCTTCGGGCAAAGGTCTGGAACAGAGAGCAGACATTAAACGTAGCCAAGATCAGAGTTGCTTCCTTTCCCATTTCCTTTCTGTAACACTAAGAGTCACAATAGCTCATGAGTAATTTGGTTCCAAGTGAACGGCACAACTATTTCCAGAGTCCAGATCTCTTGTGAGTCCTGTTGTATTAGGAGATGAGGCACTAACATGAACACCTCAGGACTGCACAAAAGTCCAACCTGTTCCTGTTGACATCTGCACTCCTTCTCCACCCTTGCTGCATAAACAGCCTCCCATCATGGTCTGTGAAAGACACCTTTGCTAATCAGGACTGCTACTACCATTAGTATGTAAGTAACTCATTGCAATAGCTTGCATTACTTTTCATCATCACACCTTGTGTAAGAATCTGCTCCAGTTTCCTAGGCAAGGGGATTTTTTTGTACATTGTGAAGTGATCTCCAAACTTCCCCAGACCACAAAGATTAGCCTACGCTCACATTGTGCACTTACAATCCAGTCAAACTCCTTGAATGCCCCTGACAAATGCATCTTCTGAAAACCTTGCCCCGAGGCTACACTGCAAATTATACAATCACTGAGATCATCTTCCAACAACAGCGAAACAAAACAAGTTGGCTGTGCCTTACCTGGGAAAGTCTTCGTCCTGCCACTCCTCCTTAACTTCCACTCCTTCCATCCTCAGCTTTGCCTCAAGGGCTAACGCAGCCCCGTCTTGATCCAGAGTTCCGTATTGTTGGGGAAGATATGGGGAACTGCAAAATATGTTTCTGTTGAAGAGGTGCTTAATCAGGGCAGGAGTGACTTCCTAGGATGCCCGAATTTAGCATCTGAGTTAATCCACAGAAGAAACTGGGGCGGTGCATTTATGCCAAAGCAGCAGCAATTTTTCCATTTCTGCTGAAATATTCCTCAACCGACCTGCTGCAATTGATGTGAGAGAGAGAGAGAGAAACTTATACAATTGGGGCACCATGTGGCAGCAAATCCTGAACTGCTCCTATAAATGGGAGAGTTAACCATTCCTGAAAGGGGTGGGGAATGTTTTCCACCTTGTGCAAATCCATCGCCTGCTCATTACAATATTTCTCTTAGGAAAAGCTAGGGAAGAACACTTATTTATATATTTAGCCTATGACGAGAACATGGCAGCAGAGAAACAAGCATAAACACACAAGCCACGTAATTTATGTATAAAATTTCTAAGGGACAGGGCAGTGGCCTCGTAACTGGATGTCCAGTTCAGCTATCCGGGTGATCAGCTTCCTGCAGATCTTCTAGGGAACCAGAGAACGCACGTTGTCGTGGGCAGTCTTGCACAATAAGTTTAATAATTGGCATATCAGCATCACAATCGCAAGAAGGGGGATCTTTCCAGTCTCACCAGGGCAGAGACGCTCCTTCCTGTATCACACCTAATTCTGTTCAATTTCGCCCAGACCGAGCGAGGCAGATCAAAAACCGAAGGGATTTGCTAGAGGAATCACTAATAGTGAAACTTTGGAAGAACAGTTAAGAAGAACACTGGTAGGAGAGAGAATCACAGTTTTGGGCGTATCCAGCAACGGCTACAGGGCAGCTTTAAAAGGATATTAATCATAGTCCTTTGAAAGTGAGTTTTCTGCCTACTCAAAGCCCAGAGGAAGCAAAACTTGAGTAATTCCACTTCCCATCAGAAGGGAGAAGCAGGAAGCCAAGCTGCAGATTTCAATACTCCACCCAGGAGGGCTGCAGTTATTGTAGGAGCCAGCCAGCCAAATTCTGGCCACGGGGATGCTGCGACGGCCGTAAGTGTGAAAAACGGCCCTAAGTCCCATTTTTTCAGTGCTGCTGCAACTTAAAAAGTTCACTAAATGAACTTTCGTTAAGTCCAGGGCTGCCTGTAAGGCTATATAGAGCAGAGGGCTCCAATCTTGGCTCCTTTTAAGACTTGTGGACTTCAACTCCCAGAATTCCCCAGCATAACAAAGTTGGAAACCCCGCCCATGCTGTCACTCCAAGAAGCCCCTGCCCAATCATATTCAGAGGGACCCAAATGAACCAATCAGGGCCCCAATCGCGGCCCCGCCCCCGAAAGGGCTGGGCCCGCCCTCCTCTGATACCGACCGGGGAGAGGGGGCTTTGACGACGACCTGAGGCCGAATTACGAGCAGCTGTAAGAACAAATAAGGGGTTTTTTCGCCCCCTCAGGACCCCACCCATCAAGAAAGAAAACAGCACAGGCTCCCTGCAGGTAGAAATCTAGCTGGCCAAGGTTCGTGGGGGGGGAGCAAGGGAGGGGCGGAGGATCACCTCCCCGCCCTTTTCTCCTCTCCGAGACCCCCGCCTCCCATAATAATCCCTCACCGGCCCTGAAGAAAGGCCTCACCTCAGCGCGGTGACTCTCTAGCTCACAGCCGGCCGGAACGACCCCTCCCGAAGGTGGCGACCCTGCCCCGGAAGGACACGTGAGCAAACAGGAAGCAGGACGCAGCCCCCCCCCCGCCTTTCCTCAGGAAACGGAGCGGGCCGCTATTTGGCGCCTGCGCACTGCGAGGCGGCTGGAAGGGCGCGGTAGGGAGGGGCCGAGAGCGCATGCGCCGAGCGGTGCTCGCCTCCCAGCGGCTAATCCCTGCGGGTAAACTGCGCATGCGTTTAAATCGAAGCTTCGTCTCCTGAGCCGGGCAATGGGAGTGGTGTACAAGGCGGTGGGCGTGGCTTATGCAAATATAATCATTAGGACGTGGGTTTCTGCAGCGGCGGGCGCCAGGTTGCAAATGGGCAAGGAGGAAGGGTGTTAATTTAAAAAGATTGCGCGACCATGCAATCTTTGCAGAAGATGATGGTTTATAATTGCGGAACAAGTGGCTGTCTGCACGCATTGCTTGGGAATCCCTGGCCTGATTCACACAGCGCGCTTCAATATCAAAGTTGCCTAGCCCTTATTTGTCGGTCAGTCAAGTCTTTTTAAGGCCGCCCGTACGGAACATAACAAGCGCCCAAGAGATCTCCCTGCAGTCGTTCAAAAGCAGCACATCAGGTATACTGCCCCTGCAGCTGGAGGTTCCATTACTCCGCTCCCAGGAGGACTTTTGCTTCTTATGACCTAAAACTCTTGTCTATAACTCAAAAGAGGTATTTTGAGTATCGGGAACGGGAAAGGTCCTTGTGGGTTTTTGTCTGTTGTGGCTCGTGCATGCATTCAACCTGAAAGTCACATTTGAAAAGCGAGATTTATTTACAACAATTCCTTGTGTGGAACCATGTGACTTCTTTGCAATGGGGTTAGTTCTGTGCTGTTTTCTCTCTCCCCCCCCCCCCTTTGGGCCAAAGTGGCTGTTTTGCATCGTTTTTCTTTGTCCACAGGATGGCAGACACATCCCTGAACATGGCAGGAGGAAAAGCGGGGGGAGGATTTAAGAGGTGGATGCAGAGAACGAACCTGGATAGAAGTGGGCAGGGGAGGGGCTAAAACGACTCTTTCTGGCCTGCAGTACTCCAAATGAACCACTAGGGCAGTGTTTCTCAACCTTGGCAGCTTGAAGATGTCTGGACTTCAAGTCCCAGAATTCCCCAGCCAGCGAATGCTGGCTGGGGAATTCTGGGACTTGAAGTCCAGACATCTTCAAGTGGCCAAGGTTGAGAAACACTGCACTAGGGGAAACGAGGTTTTCCTTGCTGCCCTCAATCAGCGTGGGAGAGTGTTGCAACTCCTTTTTATTCTCATTTTTGGAAGATGAAGGGGAAGATAAGGAAAGTGGATGATCCGCCCAGCTTGTCGGCTTCCCTAAACGAAGTTTTAATGTGGGGGGGAAAAATATTGCTTTTCAGGAATTCTCACCCACTTGGCAAGCGACGGGATGCTCCACCTGTTTGATGGGGTGAAGCTGGGCATGAGCATAGAAGCAGCTGTGCAACCTGGGTATTGTTACAAACCTCATATTTGTGGGGGGGGGGGAGGGGTTAATTGGTCCACTCCCGGCTGTTCCCAGGGTCTCCAGGGTTCGTTTGGCATGCTAAGTTCCCGTCATTAACAAGATGTTGAGTTGCAAAGCAGCCGAATGCTGCAGCTCATAACGTGGTTAATTATGGAAGGGTAATTCTGCGCCCGGCTGGTGGTGAGAGGGAGCAGAATCCAGGATTGGGGGCTTCTTCCCCTGAACTTCAGAACTTGCCCACTCTCATGGCCTTCAGGAAGGCTGTTAAAACCTGGCTCTTCCGGCAGGCCTGGGGCTGTTGACCTTATTGAAAGGTCCAGCCCCGACTAGAACGAATGTGTGTTGTGAATTTTAAATTATTTTTTACTTTTTATTTTCTTTTTTTTTTTCTTTTCCTTTTTTCCTTTCGCTTTGTAAACCGCCCAGAGTCCTGCAGGATTGGGCGGCCAATAAATTTAATAAATAATAATAATAACAACAACAACAACAACTTCATAAACCTAAATAATTGCCCTTCAGACCCCCAGAGAGGATTTATTCCCCATCTTTCCTCTGACTTTTTCTAACACCTGGCAGCCATTGTCCATTTGTGGCAGGCAGGGTGATGATGCCCCAAAACTCTAGAAATGTGGAGGGAAGAAACAGCCATTCATTTGGGTCACGAGGGGAAAAAAAGGCGGGAATCCATTTCCGTTCTGTTTCTGGGCTGTGGCGTGGTTTCCTTCTCTACAAGGTGTGTCCACCGCTCCTCACTTCCAAAATTATCCCTCAATCCAAATGAAAAGGGGAACAAATGCACGGGAGGAAAGGACGATGGAGACGGGGGAAACCATCCAGGAAAGGAGCGAGAACCCTGAACTGGTTGGCTTCAGGCCACAGACTGAACCGTGTTTGTTCAGTTTGGACGTAACATTCTATACCTTTGATGGCTTAGCGCAGGGTTTCTCACTCTTAGCAACTTGAAGGTGTGTGGACCTCAGCTCCCAGAATTCCCCAAATGATATGTATGGACCGCAACTCCCAGAATTTCCCCACCAAGTGGAATTCTGGGAGTTCAAATCCACGCTTCTTAAAAGTTGCCAAGAATGAGAAACATGATTAGAGCATCATGTGAACCCAACCAATAAACTATAGTTAAGGAAAGCTATGCAAAGCTTTTGATCCAGAAGTGGTATTCAGCAGCTTCTGACGAGTTCTGGAGAACCGGTAGCGGAAGTTTTGAGTGGTTTGGAGAACTAGAAAATACTACCTCTGGTTGGCCCCGTTCCCATCTATTCTCTGCCTCCTGAGTCCCAGCTGATTGGGAGTGAGTGGAGATTTTGCAGTATCCTTCCCCCTGGAGTGGGGAGGGAGTGGAGATTTTGCAGTATCCTTCCCCCTGGAGTGGGGAGGGAATGGAGATTTTGCAGTATCCTTCCCCTGGAGTGGGGAGGGAGTGGAGATTTTACAGTATCCTTCCCCTGGAGTGGGGAGGGAATGGAGATTTTACAGTATCCTTCTCCCTGGAGTGGGGAGGGAATGGAGATTTTACAGTATCCTTCCCCCTGGAGTGAGGAGGGAATGGAGATTTTACAGTATCCTTCCCCTGGAGTGGGGAGGGAATGGAGATTTTACAGTATCCTTCCCCTGGAGTGGGGAGGGAGTGGAGATTTTGCAGTATCCTTCCCCTGGAGTGGGGAGGGAATGGAGATTTTACAGTATCCTTCCCCTGGAGTGGGGAGGGAATGGAGATTTTGCAGTATCCTTCCCCTGGAGTGGGAAGGGAGTGGAGATTTTACAGTATCCTTTCCCTGGAGTGGGGAGGGAATGGAGATTTTGCAGTATCCTTCCCCTGGAGTGGGAAGGGAATGGAGATTTTACAGTATCCTTCCCCCTGGAGTGGGGAGGGAATGGAGATTTTGCAGTATCCTTCCCCTGGAGTGGGAAGGGAGTGGAGATTTTACAGTATCCTTCCCCCTAGAGTGGGGAGGGAATGGAGATTTTACAGTATCCTTCCTCTGGAGTGGGGAGGGAGTGGAGATTTTGCAGTATCCTTCCCCTGGAGTGGGGAAGGGAGTGGAGATTTTACAGTATCCTTCCCCCTGGAGTGGGGAGGGAGTGGAGATTGACTGATTGATTGATTGATTGATTGGTCTCCTGCCCATCTCGACTCGAGCTTAACTTGAGGACCCAGCTCAGGACTGGCAACTGAACATTTGAAAGTTGGGTTTGATGGGGAAACTTCTGAATGGAAATTGAAAGAGACCTGTGAAGATTGCGGGGGGGATTTCAAAAGGGTTTTCCCAATGCTTTGCTTGATGCTTTTCTCTGGCTCAGATTTTTTTTTTAATGCAAAACGTTTCACGCTGAATAAAAGTCTCATCAGGATTTTTTTTTTAAAAAAAATAAGAATAAAAATTTGGACCTCGCCTAAAGTCAAGTCACTTCCTAATGCGACTTTCTCTATTTGCTGTGATAAGCATTAAAATTTGCACCATGCTTGATTAATCATTGTTTAGCCATTTGCAGGGGGGGCGGGGGCGGCGCAGTAAATGGTTTGGAATTGCCACAGTGTAACAAATGGTTATTTGATAATGAATGAAAATGTTTGAAAATACTGTTAAAACGTCAGCTTTTAACACACAGATCATTACTCAAAAAACGAATGCAAACACAGAAACCAGAGTGACATCGTAAATATAGTGCCGGAAATCCAGGCCAGATCGCTGGGAAACGGGTATAAATTGATATATGAAGTTAATTTCAATCTGTAAAAGTAATTGCATTGGTTTAACTTATTTAACTCTTCTTACAATAATATTTATGGCAGGGGGTGAAAGTAAAGAAATAAATGATGATAAATAGGTAAAAGACAAAGGAAATGGGAATTGTTTTCCAATTTAATTACACTGTCACATAAAATTATCACGCAGATACACAATGCCGACAGAAGGAATACATTACAGGGTCTATTATGCTGTGCACAACCGCCGAGTATCTGTTATTGTTGATGCTGTAATTTCTTTTTTTATTTCTCGCTCCTCCAAATTATCTCCCATATTTTCCAGAAGCTCAAGAAGTGTTTTTTTTGGGGGGGTGGGGGGGCAGATGGATGGCATTTTCACCCAGGTTATGCCCAAATCCCAGATTGGCACAAACAAGATAGGAGTGTCTTTAAAATTGGGAGGCGATTTCCCTTACAAATACCCTGTTTCTCCAAAAATAAGACCTCCCTGGATTATAAGCCCAGTCGGGTTTTGAGTGTGTGTGCTAAAATAAGCCCTCCCCTGAAAATATTGCAACACAGCAGCAACCATGCTGGCCGCCTCCTGCACCTCAAAAATAATAAGAGCTCCCCAAAAATAAGGCCAAGCGCTTATTTCAGGGGGTCAAAAGAAAATAAGATTTATTTTCAGGGAAACACGGTAGCATTATTCTTAAATGTGAAGTGCTAAAGTGGAAAAAAAGTAATGGGCTTCTTTGATGCTTGTTTTTTCCTGGAACTAGCAAAGGGGGTGAAGATGGCAGTGATTTATGCAAATACATATTGATAGTCCTCAACTTATGACCATAATTGAGTCCAACATTTCTGTGGCTAAGTGAGACAATTCAATCAGAATAGAGCTGGAAGGGACCTTGGAGGTCTTCTAGAACAGTGGTCTCCAACTTTGGCAACTTTAAGACTTGTGGACTTCAACTCCCAGAGTTCCTCAGCCAGCAAAGGTGGGTGGCAAAGGCAGTGGGGCCCCAGGCTCTTCTAGGGCTGGTCTATTGTTCACCCGCTTCCACCTCCCCCCCCCCCCCCCCCGAACAAATGGAGGAATGTTTCTTCGGCATCCTCCGTCAAAGAGCCCACCCAGAAAAGGGCCGGTAATTATTCTTCATGAACTCCCGGAGTGGGTTTCCCATTTTGCAACGGGGTTTTGGAGAGACTGAGGCGGGGGGGGGGGGTTGTTGTTTCTGCTCCAAGTAGCATTTCATCGCCCCCAGTAATTGATGCATCTGCCTATCAAGTCAGGCCTTCTCCCCGGGGGGCTTAATGGGTAAGATCTATTGTCATTTTGGCATAATTCTAGCGGGACCTAAGGGGAGGAAGGACACTCTTGAGTAGGCTGAACAGGGCTACCTCGCCTTACGGGTTTGCGAGTTTAATAAAATTTGTATGCCGCCCACTCCCATTGGGACTCCCATTGCAAGACAAAAGAAACATTTAAAATTTAAGAATAAGCCACTTGGCTACGAAAATGCAGAGAAAACCATCATAATTTAAATGCTAAGGCAAAAACTTCCACTCGATTTTACTTCTGCACAATGGCCTGTTCTAAAGTCTTCCCGGCTAAGGATTTCCCTTCAAAAAGCAAGCCGGGGGGTGTGTGTGGAGGGGTGGGGGGAGTGGCACATGGGTGCATTGGCAAGTGCAGGTGCTCCTCCACATACGACCGTTGGCTTAGTGACTGTTTGAAGCCACAGCGGCACTGAAAAACATCCCCTACGGCTTGTTTTTCACACGACCGTTGCAGTATTCCTGCGGTCACCGGATCAAAATTTCAGACACTTGGCAAATGACCCGGTTTTTATGACGGTCACAGTTTCCCCCCAGGGCGACCTTCTGGCAAGCTAAGTCAGTGGGAAGAGCAGATTCGCTTAACAACCGTGTAAGCGGCTTCACCACCGCAGTGATTCACTTAACAACTGCGGCAAGAAAGGTTGTAAAATGGGGCAAAACGCAACAACGGCCTCGTTTAGCAGCTGAGGTTTTGCACTCCCATTGTGGTCAGAAGTCAAGGACTGCCTCTACACTGCAGCACAGGGCATTGGATCCCACTGAAGTTTCTCGTGCATCCCCACAGGTGCGAAGGACAAGAGGAGGGCAGGTGACACCCCTCCGTCCCTTTGGGGGATGCAGCTAATGGAGACTCTGGAAAAGGCGGCGAGACCCTTGGAGTGGTGATGATAGCATGTCCCAGGCAGCCTCTGCAGGACACAGGGAGACAGCCCACAAGGATCAGGAGGTGGTCATGGACCTCTGGCAAGCAGGGAGCATGGGAGAAGAGGACTCCGCTGCTGTTCCTGGCTCATCAGGTAAATAACCTGCCACTTTATGATGATGTTGTTAGTTGGGAAGTCATGTCCAACCCATCGCGGCCCCATGGACAATGTTCCTCCAGGCCTTCCTGTCCTCCACCATCCTCTGGAGTCCATTTAAGCTCACTGCTTCAGTGATTCCATCCAGCCACCTCCTTCTCTGTCGTCCCCTTCTTCTTCTTTTGCCCTCCATTGTTCCCAGCATGAGGCTCTTCTCCAGGGAGTCCTTCCTTCTCCTTAGGTGGCCAAAGTCTTTGAGTTTCCTCTTCTAAAGAGCAGTCAGGGTGGATCTCCTCTAGGACTGATCGGTTTAGTGAGTCTTTATCTAAATCTATCTACCTATTTATCTACCTACATATATATCTATGTTGTTGTTAGTTGCGAAGTCTTGTCTGATCCCATGGACAACGTTCCTCCAGGCCTTCCTGTCCTCCACCATCCTCTGGAGTCCATTTAAGCTCACGCCTACTGCTTCAATGACTCCATCCAGCCACTTCCTTCTCTGCCGTCCCCTTTTCTATTGCCCTCCATTATTCCCAGCATGAGGCTCTTCTCCTGGGAGTCCTTCCTCCTTCTCATCAGGTGGAACAAAGTCTTTGAGTTTCCTCTTCAGGATCCGGCCTTCTAAAGAGCAGTCAGGGTGGATCTCCTCTAGGACTGACCGGTTTATTGAGTCTTTATCTAAATCAATCTATCTACCTATTTATCTACCTACATATATGTTGTTGTTAGTTGCGAAGTCATGTCCGACCCATCGTGACCCCATGGACAACGTTCCTCCAGGCCTTCCTGTCCTCTACCATCCTCTGGAGTCCATTGAAGCTCATGCTGACTGCTTCAGTGACTCCATCCAGCCACCTCCTTCTCTGCCATCCCCTTCTTCTTTTGCCCTCCTCATGTTCCCAGCATAAGGCTCTTCTCCAGGGAGTCCTTCTTCCTTCTCCTTAGGTGGCCAAAGTCTTTGAGTTTCCTCTTCAGGATCTGGCCTTCCAAAGAGCAGTCAGGGTGGATCTCCTCTAGGACTGATGGGTTGGATCACCTTGCACTCCAAGGGACTCGCGGGAGTCTTCTCCAGCACCAGAGTTCAAAGGCCACTTTATAGTTTCCAACAAAGGAGAATATTTGCAGCTCAGGTTTGAAATTAGGTGTCCTCAACCCACAGAAAGTGAAGCTCTCTGAGCTTGATGGTTTTCTTGCAGACGTTTCATGACCCAACTAGGGAACGTCAGCAGTGCTAGAAGGGAAGGGGGCTTGCTCACGAGTGCTCCTTGCTAGCATTGATCACGTTCCCTAGTTGGGTCTTGAAACGTCTGCAAGAAAACAGCCAAACTCGGAGAGCGTCAAGCACCCTTCACTTATAGTTCCCACTTATACAAATAGACAATCCTTTCCCACTCGATGGGGCCGTGGACTTTTAGTATCCTGACCTCTGGCACACCCCAAACATTAAGCGTGGCAGTGGGCCATCTAAAGATCACCAGGTCGTGTCGCAAATGCCCTTGCGTGTCACAAGTGGGGAGCAGAAAACGCCCATCCACCCCTGACTCACCCGCCTCCAGGCCAAACGCAAGAAGTTCTCCAGCCCTATCAAAAAAAATCTCCCTTTTTTGGCAGCTGGCAAAGTGCAAGTGGGAAGCCCCCTCCCCCCGCCCCCGCCCCATCCTAACGGGTCTGGATGGGAGTTGATAATCCTATCGCTACCCGTAAAACGGATATTCTATCAAAAGCTCCCACCGGGTTTGCAGGGATGGAGATTAACTTTACCCGCCTCCACGATGCAAAATGGATTTCGATGTCCCGGGCCGGCCATCCATCATCAACCCATCCTTACCTTTCTAAGACAATCTGCGGGGGGCTTCCAGGCCCTCTCCCATCCTGTCGGGGAGATGTATCTGTCCTAACATGCAAGCTGACTCTCAGGAAACGCCATTACCCCCGTGACGGATTGGGGGATCGCCACGGCTTAACAGTTTTATTTCCCACCCACCGCTGAGTTCCTTGACCGAGCGATGCCGCCCGCCCACCCACCCGCCCGGAGATGGCATTTGTAGTCCTCCAGCTCAGTGGCTCTCTTGCGAGGCTGGGCAGAGAGGGAGGGGGGGCGCCGAGGAGCCCGCTTGAGCTCTCCATCTTGATTATTACCGAGAGGCTATCAATAATTTCAACTTGGTTGAGCAGTTGGCTGAAGGTTAAATAAATTCTGCCAGTTGTTTGCACGATCGTATCCGAGCGGAAGAATTTCCAATTGGAAGAGGCGAATGGCTTAATGGCCAGCTCTCGGGAAAGGAACTTGTAAAATCTAAGGCAGGTGAAGGGAGGAGAGGGGAGGTTTGGGAGGAGAAAGATGGCTGCCCAGCTAAAGGAAGCAAATTTTACAAGAATTAAAACCCTAAGGAGAAATCTTGGCTGCGACGGCAAGGAGAAATATTTAGGGGAGAGGAGGGGAAATCAGCAGGGGCCCAGAGCTGCCCCCCCACAACCCCAAACCATGTTTATGTTTACACCCCCATTAAGCCATGATGCAGTTGCTTGTTTCTGACTTAGAAACCTAGTCATGCAAATGTTGGTTTGTGATGGGATTAGATAACTTTGATCTGCTTTAAGAGCTGCATGGTATATTGAGGGCTTATTGTTTTAAAAGGGGGGGGGGGGTTCTCTAAATACTAAAGCTTGCATTACATGTTGCCGGTGCTAAGCCATAGTTTAACCAACAGCGGATTGGCTAAAATTAGCTGCATTCACATACACCCTGGAACCATCCATTGCCACTGAAATGTCATCTGTACTTAAATTTGTACGAATTTACCTATGTGTGCCAATTTAAAAAAAAAAAAGCTTTCTTAAAAACCAAGGCATAAGGTAGACTGCTTTTGCGTCTGGGGGTTCCATATTACTTTCGTGGCTACTACTACCTATCGACAATCATCAGAACTAGATTCGAAACAGGATCAGATTGCAGAAAAAGCAGACAACGTCTGTGTTTGCTCCAAAACGGGGAGATTCAAAGAGATTTTTTTTAAGAAAAAGAAAAAGATCCTGTCTAGGATTAGGAGACTAGAAACCATGGCTTCCTCTAAGGAGAGAGCCAGAAAGTGGGGTGGAGGGGGGGCAGAGGGAGCGGGGGAAAGCAACCCTCCAAACTATTCTGTAAACAGAAAGTCCATCTCCTCCGAGGGCTGTCACATAAATGTCAGGCTATCCAAAAAGAAATGCGTCTGATTATACATACACTGTAATTGAAAACGGGATAATACATTAGCAGAGCTGCCCATTTATCTAACTCTAATCAGTTCCAATAAAATCTCATTTAGAAAGTTGAGCAGAGTTCAGCCTGCTGGGTGATGAGAGTATCAGTCATGCGGGGCCACAGTTCTGCCGCCCGAGTTTTCCTGGGAAAAAGTCTCCGAAAAGGGAAAGGGGCTCATTAAGCAGCAGATGGATTTCCCAGAAGGGTTTTTTTTTAATCAGGTGGGCAAGAATCGTCCCGCTGAAGGCATCTCTCCCCAACCCCAATGACAAAGGAGCCAGAATTGATGCCATATCAGCTCTAGGTGCTCGCTAGTTACCCTTCGTGGCTTGGGACCAGGTGTTCCCCTCTTGCCGGTCACGTCCACCTGACCCGTCAGAGTGTGGGGGGGGGACAGGGAACTTTGTGGGTCCCATCCCCTAGGGCAGCGATGGCGAACCTTTTCCGCACCGAGTGCCGAAAAGGGAGCACGCACCACGCTCTTCGGGGACGCAGCCTGGAAGAGGAGCCTGGAAGAGGAGCGGCCCAGGGGGCATGCCCACGGCAGGAAAGAACTTCCGGTTTCTGGCACACACATGTTTGCGCGATGATCAGCAGGCGGATCAGAACATGGAAGATCAGCGCTTCTGGATTCCGGCACTGCTGCACGCACGAAGCCAAGCTGAGCGTCACGCACGCATGTGCGCCAGAAACCCCAAAGAGGAACGGGTGACACTGTATGTGCCAAGCGACACAGCTCTGCGTGTCACTTCTGGCACGTGTGCGATAGGTTTACCATCGCGGCCCTAGGGAGATACACCTGGTAGGACCCAGAAGAAGGGCCTTCTCCTCTGGAACCTCATCACACACACACACACACACACACACACACACACACACACACACACATGGTGATTAGAACGGCCCCACTCTAATCCTCTTCCGGAAGGCACTGAAGACCTGCTTCTGCCAGCGGGCCTGGGGAACCCAGAGCGGGATGAAGCCCATGTGATCGGCTGTCACTGTGGTGGAGGGTGGTTATATTTATATTGTATTGGTATTGGTATTGGTATGATGATATGATATGATATGATATGATATGATATGATAATATTATATTATATTATATTATATTATATTATATTATATTATATTATATTATATTATATTATATTATATTATATTATATTATATTATATTATATTATATTATATTATATTATATTATATTATATTATATTATATTATTATATTATATTATATTATATTATATTATATTATATTATTATTATTATATATTATATTATAATTATATTATATTATATTAACATTACATTATTACATTACATTATATTACATTACATCATATATTATTTTAATTTATTTCATTCTTTTTTATTAGTTTTCTTGTTTTAAATGAGGTTTTTATATTCTGTAAGCCGCCTTGAGTCTCCATGTGCAAAGAGGCGGCCATATAAATTCAATTAAAAAAAGAAACCGGCTAAGATTTCAGTCCTTCAACGAGACGGCTGTTGCTTTGGCCTACAGAAAGCCTTGGGGGATCATCATCACCCATGATCTTGAGTTCCACCCCCCCCCCTCCCCCCGCCTTCTGCTCTGCTTTCTAAGCCCTTACCTGGACTTATTTTGCAAATTAGGGGAAGTTCTGCCGAGAGGGGGGGAAAAAGAAACTTTCTTAAGTTAGTCCTGAGCGACAGCCTGACCAGCAGGCGTCGTTAAGTAACCCTTGGGAGACGTCGGCCATCGACGGGTGCCCTGGGCCGCTGCCAGCATTGTTCATGGAGATGGGCAATTGAGTTCTTATTCCCCTTGCTCTTGATTCCGCACCTCCCAGACCATCTTTGCCTAATATTTGAACCAGCGAGTTTAATGACCGTCCCTTCATTAAACATTACAAGCTTTTTAAGACCTTGGCTGAGCTGCATGACTTTCAATAACTTAGAGTCAACAGTGGCTGCAGAACAAACTCCTGGCGCTCCCTGATTATTACAGCTTGTTCTTGGGTGAGATGGGCGGAAGGGATGGCAAAGCCCGACTCTTCCTCCTCCTCCTCCTCCTCCTCCTCATTTTTCTCCATCCTCTCCTCCTCCTCCTCCTCTTCCTCATTTTCTCCTTCTCCCCTTCCTTCTCCTTTGTTTCTTCTCCTCCTCCTTATTTTCTCCTTCTCCTCCTTCATTCCTCCTCATCTTTTCCTGCCTTTTCTCTTTCTTCTCTTCCTGTTTCTCCTCTTCCTTCTTCTTTCCTCCTCTTCTTTTCCTGCCTTTTCTCCTCTTCCTGTTTCTCCTCCTCCTCTTCTTCTTTCCTCCTTCTTCTTTCCTCCTCCTTTTCCTGCCTTTACTTCTTCTTCTCTTCCTGTTTCTCCTCCTCCTCCTCCTCTTCCTTCTTCTTTCCTCCTCTTCTTTTCCTGCCTTTTTCCTCTTCCTGTTTCTCCTCTTCCTCTTCCTTCTTCTTTCCTCCTTCTTCTTTCCTCCTCTTCTCTTCCTGCCTTTTCTCCTCTTCCTGTTTCTCCTCCTCCTCTTCCTTCTTCTTTCCTCCTCTTCTTTTCCTGCCTTTTTCCTCTTCCTGTTTCTCCTCTTCCTCTTCCTTCTTCTTTCCTCCTTCTTCTTTCCTCCTCTTCTCTTCCTGCCTTTTCTCCTCTTCCTGTTTCTCCTCCTCCTCTTCCTTCTTCTTTCCTCCTCTTCTTTTCCTGCCTTATTTTCTCCTCTTCCTGTTTCTCCTCCTCCTCCTCTTCCTTCTTCTTTCCTCCTTTTCCTGCCTTTTTTTCTCCTCTTCCTGTTTCTCCTCCTCCTCCTTTCATCCTCTTCCTCTCCTCCCCTTCTTTTCCTGCCTCTTCTCCTCCTTCTCTTCCTGTTTCTCCTCTTCCTCTTCATTTCCTTCCTCTTGTCCTCCTCCTCCTCCTCTTTATTTTTTTCCCCTTCTCCTCTTTTTCTCTTCCTCCTCCCCTTGTTCTTGACCCAAGCGATCTCCAGCCTTGAGCCACAGGCCAGGGCGGGGGTCAAGTCCCACAGGCTGCCGTTTATAGCAGAGGTGAAGCATGCCTGCTTGCAAAGGGGAGGCATCTATTACAATAAGAAGAGGGGTCGCATTGTCGGGTGTTTTTAGAGGCGGCTGTAAAAGATGAGTAATGGGCCAGCTTAAAGCTAAAAGACAGCTGCCACGCTCAGTGGCCGTGATGGATGCCCGAATCCCCCGTGTGGAGGAAACCGGCTCCCTGGAGACCACCATCCAAAAAATTAATTACTACGATTCAGCATCTTTAAATGTGCCACTTAATATACTGCCGCCATAATTAAATTTCCAGCCCTGTGACCTTGAGACCATTTCCTGTGATAATAAATGAGATCAAGGTTTAATCGACACTGAGAACGGATGTGGAACTGCCCAAGGGAAGCACCAAACCGCTCTGGATATCCTCAAGGTCAGGTGGGAAGCAATGCCAGGGTTGGGAAGGATGTTCCCCTCCAGTTGCCAAAGGTCCTCCCACCTGGCATGGGCTGGCTGCGGGCTTTGAGTGCTGGCTGGAATTTTATTTCCAAACTGTGGTGCTTGATCCATATTTTTCTTTTAGATGGATGGATGGATATGGATGGACAGACAGGTGGATGGAATATGGAGATAGCTGGCTGGGTGGGTGGGTGGGTGGGTGGGTGGGTTGATGGATGGATGGATGGATGGATGGATGGATGGATGGATGGATGGACAATTGGATGGAATATGGAGATAGGTAGGTGGGTGGGTGGGTGGGTGGGTGGGTGGGTGGGTTGATGGATGGATGGATGGATGGATGGATGGATGGATGGATGGATGGACAATTGGATGGAATATGGAGAGATAGATAGTTGGATAGACAGTTGGATGGAATATGGAGATAGGTAGGTGGGTGGGTGGGTGGGTGGGTTGATGGATGGATGGATGGATGGATGGATGGATGGATGGATGGATGGATGGACAATTGGATGGAATATGGAGAGATAGATAGTTGTATAGACAGTTGGATGGAATATGGAGATAGGTAGGTGGGTGGGTGGGTGGGTTGATGGATGGATGGATGGATGGATGGATAAAGAGTTGGATGGAATATGGAGAGAGAGAGAGAGAGAGAGAGAGAGTTGCTATATAGCTATAGATAGATAGAGATATAGATATAGATTGAAAACCTTCTGATAAGCAAAGTAAATGTGGAAGGCAGATTCTACTTAACAGCTGTGTTACTAACTTAACACCCTCAGTAATACATTTAATAACTGTGACAAGAAAGGTCATTAAATAGGACAAAACTCATTTAACAACTGTCTCACTTAGCAACAGAAATGTTGGTCTCACTTGTGGTCGTAAGTCAGGGTTACTACCTTTTTCTGCATACTTAGGATGATTAAGAATTAAAGGCCAAAAGGCAGAAAAACAAATTGATTTTCAGTTCATCACCAGGCTGTTTTTAATGCTTTGCTTAATTTGTTTATATATATATATATATATATATATATATATATATATATATATATATATGTGTGTGTGTGTGTGTGTGTGTGTGTGTGTGTGTGTGTGTGTGTGTGTGTGTGTGTGTGTGTTTTTATTTGTGCTGATAAATAAAAAAAATCTAATATATATATATATATATATATATATATATATATATATATATACATACATACATACATACATACACACACACACACATATATATAATATAATGTAATATAATATAATGTAATATAATATAATATAATATAATATAATATAATATAATATAATATAATATAATATAATATAATATAATATAAAAACTAATTTTAAAATATATATATAAAAATTTCTGGTATGATAAACAAGATGCTTTACATATGCCTACCAGGAAAAATTGATAGTTCATGCGTCTGTGTGTTATACTTGTTAAAATATTTGCATTTGAAAGCCATATTCGACTCTTTGGCTTAAGGCAGTGTCTTTCCTAAGGAAGTGCGGGTAGGGAAAGGATTATAAATTCTAATTGTTTGGGCACGCTCAACATTTAAAGAAATAGAGCAGCTTTCTCTTGGCTTCTTCTCGGTAGAGTTTCCAGGGGAATGTTTGAGGTTGGGAGACCTGCTTGGAGGGAACTCTTCAAAGAAGCAGAAAAAGCTTCAATTCAGGTCACAATTTGACAGGTAGAAAGGGGCTTATATGGGGGACTTTTTGGTTGGAGATACTAGACCTCTTCATGGAGAAAGAGAGGGAGGGACAGAGAGAGGGAGGGAGAGAGAGAGAGAGAGAGATGTTTCAGGGCTCAGCATCTCAGGCATTGGTGGTAGCAAGGATGACAAGAGCGAAGACGCCAGTGTTTCTCAACCTTGGTCACTTTAAGATGGCTGGACTTCAACTCCCAGAATTCCCCAGCCAGCATGGCTGATTATGTGTCCTCAAGTTGGTACTCTCTCTTAGCTTATAATTTTCCATGGCCCTGTCTTCTTTTTCAGTTGATTGATTGTGTTTAATCAAAGCAGCGTTGACTCTTAGTGATCTCATAGCTAGATGTCCTCCATGGTTGGTCCGTCCTTAACCTGGTTCTTCAGGTCTTCAGGATGATGCCTGCATCAATGCTGTGAGTTCATCCCTCTTACTGCTGGTTGTCTTCTCTTTGCTTCCACCTTTCCTACATTAGAGCCTCCTCCAGTAATCTGGGTCTTCCCTGAATTGTCTGAAGTAAGTAGACCATTTGAGTTTGGCCATCATCCTGGAACATTCCCTGCTCCTCCACATGGGGTGGCCGGAAGAGCGATTCCTTCAGCTGTGTTTCCACCTCACTAGCAAGTTAGCATTCATTAGCGCCAGGAAAGAGTTGGGTGCCGGTTTGGTTTTAAGTTGTGATAGTCCCTTGATTTCTTGGCCAAGGCATTTGGAAAGAAAGAAGATAGTTGAAGGACTTGAACTCGCAGTGGTGGGCTGCTGGGGGTTCGCAGGGATTCAGGAGAACCTCTAGCTAAGATTCGGTGCAGTTTGGAGAACCCCCAAATCCCACTCCTGGCTGGCCCCACCCACCCTTCCCCTCCCAGGAGTCCCCAGGTGTTGCCTGTTTTGGATACAGGTAAGTGCAGAGGCTCGGGGAGAGCAAAAAACAGGCCTACCAGAAGTTCGGGAGGCCCGTGTCTCACCTCCAGAGAGCCTCCGGAGCCTGGGGTCTCAAGAAAAGCCTCCGGAGCCCATGGACAGCAAATACCCCCCCCCCAATGGTGCAGGATGCCAACTGGGCCACGCCCACCCAGCAATCGGGCAGAGAACCCCTTGCTAAAATTTTTGAAGCCCACCCCTGCTATAGACGGCTGGGAAGAAGAAAGTTCGGTGTGCAGACTAGAGATATTTTCAAACTACAGGTAGTCCTTCAGTTAAAACAATTCATTTAGTGACTTTTGGAGACATAATATCACGATCTAGCTACAGATAGATGTAGATTGAAAACCTTCAGACGAGCGAAGTCAACGGGGAATCCAGATCCGCTTAACAAACATGTTATTAATTTAACAATTGCAATGATTCGCTTAACAAATGTGGCAAGGTTATAAAATGGGGCAGAACTCACTAAACATATTTCTCACTTAAATTCTGGGCTCGATTGTGGTCATAAGCCCGAGGACTACCTGTACTCTTTAGAAACCTGAAAATGTTCTTCCTTGAATTAAGACGTTTGGGACTCGAATGTACTTTCAATTGGACTTGAAGTGACCCGGACATCAATGCAGTTGTTGTTATAAAAGGGATGCCAAGTATCAATTCTTAGAATTTTATTCTTGGGATTAAATGGAGGAATATACCTGCTGTCTAATACGCAGGGGCAACAGAGTGCAATCTTCCTTTGGCATCGCCAAACGACGATGCCAACTCAACGTAGGCCGTTGCCCACAAAATGATGATGCTCCTCGCAGATCCCCGTTATTTTAAATTTAAAATCTTGACGTGATCCATGAGTTCAGGCACCTTCTGCACCGCTTCCTGTTGGCCTGTAATTTTACCTATTAATCACGCTAATCCAACAGAATCGGCCTTAGTCAAATGTGAGTCAATTACCCGGTTCTTCAAATTATATTCTTTATAATATAATTATATTCTTTAATGAAAAGCATTCTTTCAGGCGGCCTGTCAGTTAGGGGGCCTGCCCAAAGGGCCGACATTTTCACAGCCCAAAATAAGGCTCGGACTTCAGATGGGTTAGATATGGTCAGCGCAGAAAGAAGCTACCTGTAGACCAGCAATGCCCAAAGTTGCCCCCCCCCCCCCGGGGCAGGTTGAGGACCCAAAATTGTTGGGGGCAATAAGCTGATTTTGTAAAACTGCTCAGAGGGGCTGTAAAGCGATATATAAGTCTAAATGCTATTGCTATTGTTATTACGGGGCTCTGAGAATTTCCCCTGGGCCGGAAGGGAGGGAAGAAGGGAAGAAAGAAAGAGGGGCAGAAGTTAAAATATTGTCTTTGATTGCATGGTCTCAATTGTCCATCTTGATTTTTCACACACACAACACACATACGCACACATACACACCAGTGTGTTCTTCTGGTCTAACTATTCTTCTTCCCAATTTACCAGCCAGAGTCACCTTGGATGGGTGGCATATACGTTTAATACATAAGTAAATAAACATGGCAATAGCTGCATTCCTCCCAACACTTTCCACTGACCAGAAGACAGGGAAGGGAAGGGAAAGGAAGGGAAGGGAAGGAAAGGAAAGGAAAGGAAAGGGAGGGAGAGGGAGGGGGAATGAAAATAAAAGAAAGGGAAAGGAAAGGAAGAAGGGAAGGGAGGGGCAATGAAAATAGAAAGAAGGAAAGGAAAGGAGGAAGGGGAAAGAAAGGGAAGGAAAGGAAGAGAGGGGGAATGAAAATAGAAGGATGGGAAAGGAAAGGAAGAAAGGAAGAAGGGAAGGGAGTGGGAATGAAAATAGAAGGAAGGAAAGGAAAGGAAGGGAGGGGGAATGAAAATAAAAGAAAGGGAAAGGAAAGGAAGAAGGGAAGGGCAATGAAAATAGAAAGAAGGAAAGGAAAGGAGGAAGGGGAAAGAAAAGGAAGGAAAGGAAGAGAGGGGGAATGAAAATAGAAGGAAGGGAAGGGAAAGGAAGAAAGGAAGAAGGGAAGGGAGGGGGAATGAAAATAGAAGGAAGGAAAGGAAAGGAAGGGAGGGGGGATGAAAATAAAAGGAAGGGAAAGGAAAGGAAGAAGGGAAGGGAGGGGGAATGAAAATAGAAAGAAGGAAAGGAAAGGAGGAAGGGGAAAGAAAGGGAAGGAAAGGAAGAGAGGGGGAATGAAAATAGAAGGAAAGGAAAGGAAAGGAAGAAAGGAAGAAGGGAAGGGAGTGGGAATGAAAATAAAAGAAAGGGAAAGGAAAGGAAGAAGGGAAGGGCAATGAAAATAGAAAGAAGGAAAGGAAAAAAGGAAGGGGAAAGAAAGGGAAGGAAAGGAAGAGAGGGGGAATGAAAATAGAAGGAAGGGAAAGGAAAGGAAGAAAGGAAGAAGGGAAGGGAGGGGGAATGAAAATAGAAGGAAAGGAAAGAAGGAAGGGGAAAGAAAGGAAGAGAAGGTTGTACTTCTTAAAATAAGACAATAGAGTGGCTGAGATCACAACAAATGTGTGAAGGAGAACAGCTAAACAACTTCCATGTCAGCTCTGGGTTTAAACTTGGCATGCTGATGAATGTGTTGGGGCCAGGACCAGAAAACCTTTAGACACCCTCCCTTGCCAACGTGTGCTGGAGAATGACTCCACCACCTTTGAGCAGGCAAGGGGTCTACTTTGGGGTAGGCAAGAGGAGGAGGAGGACTAAAGTGCCTAATGAACGGTGCTCGTATTCCCTGGGGCCGGCTGTCAGATGTGTTCACAGAGGGACCCACTTATGTTCCAATTAGCCATGTTCCCACTAATTGAGCCCAGCACCGGAGTGGTGAAAGAGACACGGGTATCAAAGCTTTGCTGAATTCTCTGCACTGATCTCCTTGCCTGGCAAAGGGCAGCTGCTGCAGCGGAGGGAAGCGGGGATTGCTGTCGTTGGCACTTTCCTGTCGGGGTTAAGAAGGAAAACTGAGGGCGGTGGGAGACGGGGGGGGGGGGAGAGGAATTTACTAACAAGAAGCAGAGGCCTGAAAAATAAATGTCAGCTAGGGGAAATAAACCGGGAGGCCTGTGTTGAAACGCGCTGCGAATCGTCGGCGTTTAGAAGAATAAGATGAAAGGAATTTGAAGCTCAGATTATCATTGCCTTGAATTGGATTTGGAGTCAAATGCAAAGGTGCATTTGGTCTGTTCAACCCTCCCACTGTTAAAGGTGTGGAGCAGTCCATGTTTTTCTAGGGAAGAGCCAGAAAGGCCCAAGGAATGAGAGAGATGCCCAAACCCTCTAGTCCCCATGACAGACTTCCTGTGGTTCCGAGAAGAAGATACACCCATTGCGGATCTCTCTCTCCATTCCACCCACCCATTCCAGCTAAGTAGCTCTCATCTATTCATCTAGCTAGCTATCCATCTATCTCCCTACCTATATATTATCCATCCATCTACTCATCTATGTAGCTATCCATATCTTCATCTCCCAACCCTAACCCATCCCTCTGTCTCTTCATGCCTGCTATCTCTCTGTCCATCTGTCTATCCATCATCTATCCATCCATCCATCCATCCATCTTATCTATTGTTTGTCTATCCATCATCCATCCATCTACCTACCTATTATATATTATCCCTCCATCTACTCATCTATGTAGCTATCCATATCTTCATCTCCCAACCGTAACCCATCCCTCTGTCTCTTCATGCCTGCTACCTGTCTGTCCATCTGTCTATCCATTGTCTACCCATCATCTATCCATCCATCCATCCATCTTATCTATTGTTTGTCTATCCATCATCCATCCATCTACCTATCTATATATTATCCATCTATCTACTCATCTATGTAGCTATCCATATCTTCATCTCCCAACCCTAACCCATCCCTCCATCTCTTCATGCCTGCTACCTGTCTGTCCATCTGTCTATCCATTGTCTATCCATCATCTATCTATCCATCCATCCATCCATCTTATCCATTGTTTGTCTATCCATCATCCATCCATCTACCTACCTATCTATATATTATCCATCCATCTACTCATCTACCGTATGTAGCTATCCATATCTTCATCTCCCAACCCTAACCCATCCCTCTGTCTCTTCATGCCTGCTACCTGTCTGTCCATCTGTCTATCCATTGTCTATCCATCATCCATCCATCCATCCATCTTATCCATTGTTTGTCTATCCATCATCCATCCATCTACCTATCTATATATTATCCATCTATCTACTCATCTATGTAGCTATCCATATCTTCATCTCCCAACCCTAACCCATCCCTCCGTCTCTTCATGCCTGCTATCTCTCTGTCCATCTGTCTATCCATTGTCTAGCCATCATCTATCCATCCATCCATCCATCTTATCCATTGTTTGTCTATCCATCATCCATCCACCTCCCTCCCTCCCTCCCTATCTATCCCTCTATCCACATTTAATAGCAACAGGAGAAAAATAACCATTAGATTCCACGCCCCCTTTTTTTATCTTTGTTTTTCCGTTTAATCATCCTCCTGATTGATAGGCGACCAGTGGAAAAGATCATCTTTTATTTATATTATACGAGGTTCAAGATTGCAACCGGATTTGTATTTTCTTGTTCGTCCTCTTATTTTGTCTCTGCGTTCGCTCCATAATTATGCCTGTCGGGCTCCGTGCGTTCCTGGCGAGGCTGCCCTTGTCAGCTTCCCTTATTGCTAATTTAAAGTTCACAGCTTGGTATCTTGCAAAACAACAGGAGAATGCAACTGCAGCGCTCCTTAGCATATTTTGCATCCTAGGCCTGCTGGGCTCTTTTGGAGGCAAAGCCAGGATGGTGGCAAATGCCGGGGGAGCAGATAATTAAACGAAAAGACCCGATTTCCCCCCCCCCTTCTCTGCTTTTCAGCAGGGCTCTTCCGACAGGAGAAGGGGTGGCCCCTCTTCCGCCAGGCCTTACGTGGTCAAGCGGGGTCACCGTCCTCACCTTCAGCCATTAGAAGAATAGACAAGAGCCCACAGAGGATTGGTCCTCCCAGAAAACAGGCGGGGTTCCTGAACCCCCAACCGGTGCCCCAAATCAACAATTTAAACCCAGTGAATCGAGGTTTATTGCACGCTAATGCTCTTTACGAGACTCCGAACTACTGGCGGTCAAGGCAAATTGGCCGTAGGTAAGAGCCAGTGGTATTCAAAGGGAGCTGGGTTTAGATCTCTTGTGGGCACGAAGGGACTCAAGGCCGATGGCGCGTTTGACACCCCACCCCCCTCCGGTTCAGCCTGGTCCTCCCATCCCTCTGGATATTGCTGAGGATTATTTATTTATTTATGTATTTATTTATTTATTTTATTTTATTAAATATATTTATATGCCGGCCAATCCCGAAGGACTCCGGGTGGCTTACAAAAAATAATAATAAGAAGAAAAAAACACATAACGAGAAAAGAAACAGCAACATCCTCATACATTCGTTCTAATCGGGGCTGGACCTCAACAATGAGGTCAACAGCCCCAGGCCTGCCGGAACAGCCATGTTTTTACAGCTTTCCTGAAGGCCATGAGAGTGGGTATGGTCCGGATCTCCGTGGGTAGCTGGTTCCAGAGAGTCGGAGCAGCCACAGAGAAGGCTCTCCTCCGGGGGGCCCGCCAGCCGACACTGTCTGGCTGATGGGCATCCGAAGGAGGCCCAATCTGTGGGATTTACTGGCCACTGGGAGGTATGTGGCATCAGGCAGTCTCGAAGGTACTCTGGCCCTAAGCCATGTAGGGCTTTAAAGGTGATAGCCAACACCTTGAATTGAGTCCGGAGACCAATTGGTAGCCAGTGCAGCTCGCGGAGGACAGTTGTAACGTGGGTGTACCTCACCACCTTTATGGCTTCTTCCTTGGGATAAAGCAAGGTCTTTAGGAGGATCAATCAGCCGAAGGGCTTCTCTTCAGAGGTTGTGGCCACCTCATCACTGGAGGCTTTAAGAAGACACTGGACTGATGGTCTAGGGCCCTGATGGAGAACCTATGACACACAATGCCCTCTCTGTGGGCACGTGCGCCATTGCCAGCTGCTCTTCTGGTTTCCGGCGTGCACATGCACAGCTGGTCTTCACAGGGGCCAGAAAATGGCCCCCAAAATGCCCCCAAAAGCAGGCTGTTTTTGGCCTGTTTTCAAGCTGTTTCTCAGCCCATTTTACGGTTTTTCTTCAGACCATTTTTCAGGTCAATAACGACCCGAATAATGCCCCCAAAATAGCCATGCGCACACTGGCCAGCTGGTCTTGGGGTTTCCAGCATTCTGGTGCGCACGCACACACACACGCACACACATTCCAGTGTGGGCACTTGGTGCCGAAAAGGTTGGCCACCACTGGTCTAGGGTCTCCTGCTTGAGCAAAGGGTTGGACTAGAAGACCTCCAAGGCCCCTTCCAGCTCTGTTATTCCCTTGTATTCTGTTCTATTCCTTAACGATGGAGACCCTTTCCGATCCAATGGATAGCGCCAATGTCCTCCTGCTCCCCCCCCCCTTTCTTCCTTCCCTGAGCAACGGAGGGGCTCTTCCCACCCCTCCCCTGATGGCTTCACAGTCTAACACATTTCAATATCCTAATGGGAATTCAGAGGGCTGGAAAAACTCTTACCGGCTCCTTTGACTAATTTTATTCTGCAGGCACCTTTAATAGCTCCTGCTGCAATCCCATTTTAAGGGGGGGGGAGGAAAATGGGACCGGGGCGCTCGCACTCCATCAACGCGGATTATCCGTCACTAAAGACGAACCGAAATGAGTCCGGCGACGTTTTTACGCTTATCAAAGCTTGGGCCGGCTAAGGTTCATTACGGCCCCGTGCCCTGAAAACCCGGTGGGGGGGGGGGAAGCGGCCTTTCCCGCCGAACATGGAAGCCGCCGCTGTATTTGTGTAAAGCATCATCTCCAAATGCCATAAAGCCTCGTAAAAAGTTACACCCCGATGAATAAAGTGTTCATAAATGAACCCCAGGCGATTTAAATGGCTAATTAGATTGGAAATTAAGGAAGGCTACTCTGCGCGGTTGGACGTGGCCGTCCGAACATCCAGGCCACCAAAGTAGTGGTGAAATTCAAATTTTTTTTACTACCGGTTCTGTGGGTGTGCCCTGGTGGGCGTGGCAAGGGAAAGGGTACTGCAAAATCCCCATTCCCTCCCCTCTCTGGAGCCAGCCAGAGGTGGCATTTGTCGGTTCTCCGAACTACTCAAAATTTCCGCTGCCGGTTCTCCAGAACCTGCTGGATTTCATCTCTGCACCAAACTGGTGGGAAATTCAGCTTTGGGACCGTCTGGAGCTGCACGAAGGATGAGAATGAGATGGGGTCTCTCTGTTTCGTAGGCCAGGGGAGAATAAACCAGGATGCAACCGTGTTTAGAAAGGCCCCCTTCGCGTTTGAGAGTGAGCTCACCGAACACCTTGCTATTCACGCCAGTCTTCTCTTTCCATTAGAGCAGGGACATCCAACTTTGACAACTGCGGGACTTGTGGACTTCAACTCCCAGAATTCCCCAGCCAGCCATGGGTGAACTTACCCTTTTTTTTTTTTTTTTGCATTTTTGTTTTCTTCCTGGGCACTGCCATGGGAGACACAAAGGAGCCCCAACATCTGCTGTCTGGAGCCCCGCCAGCCTCCATCCATCAGGGGAGGCCTGACATTAAGTAAAGTTATTAACATCTAAATAGGGTAGTTAAGAGGAAGGAAGTGCTTCTTTTGGAGAAGGGCTGCCACTAAATCTAACTTATTAACCTTGTCAAAGGCTTCTTCTGCCCCAAACGCCAACTCTCTCTTTGGTGATTGCAATGAAAAATGCTGTCTGGAGGTTTTACCTGTGGGGGTAAAGCCAAAACAAAGCCTCTCCGTCTTGAAAGGAGGCCTACGGTCTTGCAGAGGATCACACCTTCCTGGGGGTCACACAGATTGCTGCCCCACAAAAGGAAAGGGAGAGGAGAAAGGCTAGGAGATGAATATATATCAATTATCACAGTGGGATTAAGCCAGGAAGACACCAGGAACATCTGGAAAAATCAATCAATCTATCTATTCATCTATCATCTATCTATCTATCTTTCTATCTATCTATCTTTCTATCTATCTATCTTTCTATCTATCTATCTATCTATCTTTCTATCTATCTATCTATCTTTCTATCTATCTATCTATCTCTATCTATCTAATAAATCTCTCACTATATCTCTCTAATCTCTCTATCTATCTATATCTATCTATATCTATCTTTCTATCTATCTATCTATCTTTCTATCTATCTTTCTATCTTTCTATCTATCTATCTATCTATCTATCTATCTATCTATCTCTATCTATCTAATAAATCTCTCACTATATCTCTCTAATCTCTCTATCTATCTATATCTATCTATATCTATCTATCTATCTATCTATCTATCTATCTATCTATCTAATAAATCTCTCACTATATCTCTCTAACCTATCTATCTCTATCTATCTTTCTATCTCTATCTATCTATCTATCTATCTATCTATCTATCTATCTATCTATCTGTCTGTATCTATCTATCTTTCTATCCATCCATCCATCCATCCATCCATCTATCTATCTATCTATACATCTATACATCTATACATCTATCTATCTATACATCTATCTATCTATCTACCCTGTTTCCCTGAAAATAAGACCTCCCTGGATAATAAGCCCAATCGGGCTTTTGAGCGCATGCGCCAAAATAAGCCCTCCTCCAAAAATAAGCCCTCCCCAAAAATATTACAACACAGCAGCCGCCATGAGGTGACCACACTCACCGCCTCCTGCACCTCAAAAATAATTAGACCTCCCCAAAAATAAGACCAAGTCCTTATTTCGGGTGGCAAAAGAAAATAAGACCCTGTCTTATTTTTAGGGAAACACGGTACTTACCTACCTACCTATCTATCCACTCCTTCTCTCTTAAGGCAACACTCTGCTTTCCTGACCGGCTGTCCCCCTTTTTGGAGCAATCTTCTTGCAGCAGCCTCAGTTTCCCTGGAAGGGGACCCCAAATCTTCCCAGGCAGGTGGCTTGGTATTTTAAGCTTTGTTTCAACGCCACACAAAAGCAGGAAGAATTAAGGTAGCCTATTAGCGAGATGTGAGCAATTTCTCTCGCAAGAAGAATAAATATCCCGAGGCCGCAAGGATTTCAGCAAAGACGTTCGGGTGGGAGGAGTAACTATCAAAGGGTGGGGGGGGGGGTGTAGGAAGTAAATATTAGTTTTGCATCTATTGACTCTTGCAATTTCCTTTGAAAACAAGGCTTCTTCGGAGCCCTATAAAGAGCTGGCTGCAATCACTCCTCACTTAACAAGGGGATGAGAAGTTTGGTTGGAGGTCAACGTGGGACACTCATTCAGCTCCATACCATGAAGGTCACGGCTGAAGAAAACTTTGTGGGCTTCTATGCATTTTGTGACTTCTTGAGGCAACACCATTTCCGCTGACATCCTTCTAATTGGACCCATGCAATGCCTCGTAAAATTATGAACTTTCCTTCTTTTTTTTAAAATGAAAACCTCCAATTAGTATCATCATCAAAATTATTAATTGGAAGAAAGGAGCTTTTTCTCATCAAAGACAGAAGCCTGGATCCCGGGGTCATCCGATGAAGGGAGGTTTAGGAGAGACAAAAATGCATCTTCATGTACAACCTACAAAGAAAAGTACGGAATTTGGTGCCAGAAAAGATTGTGACTCTGCCAACGTGGGGACTTCCAAAAGTGCCCTTAGATGGATTTATAGGAGGAATTTCACCTGGGGGAGACAGAAGCGAAAAACTTGATTCCTTTAGTCCAGGGGTCTCCAAACTTGGCCACATTAAGACATGTGGACTTCAACTCCCAGAATTCTCCAGCCAGCATAACTTACTCTCTTGTCATCCCTTCCTCTGCAATCTCTCCATTTAGATCAGAGGTCCCCAAACTCGGCCACTTTAAGACGTGTGGACTTCAACTCCCAGAATTATCCAGCCAGCATAACTGACTCTCTTGTCATCCCTTCCTCTGCAATCTCTCCACTTAGATCAGAGGTCTTCAAACTTGGCCACTTTAAGACGTGTGGACTTCAACTCCCAGAATGCTGGCTGGAGAATTCTGGGAGTTGAAGTCCACAAGTCTTAACGTGGCCAAGTTTGGAGACTTTAGTCTTTCGGGAACCGCTAATTTCAGTTCAACGTTTTCTAAATTCTTAAAATATCACATTGGTAGAAAAAAAACACAGCTCAGTTCAAACGTTAAGTCCAATACAGGTATTGCTCAAATGGCAACAGTTCATTTAGTGACAGAAGTTACAACAAGCATTGAAAAAGTGAGTTATGACCATTTTTCACACTTATAACCATTGCAGCATCCCCACCATCAAATTCAAATTCTTGGAAATGGACTCATACTTATGACAGTTTCTGGGATCGTGGGATCCCCCTTTTGCCACCCTCTGAGAGCGGAAGCCAGACTCACTTAACAACCATGTTACTAACTGAATAACTGCAGTGATTTGCTTAACAATGGAGCTGAGAAAGGTCGTAACACGGGGCAAAGTTCCCCCGCCTCACTTAGCAGTGGAAATGTTGGGCTCAATTGCGGTTGTAAGTCAAGGACTTACCAATTGCAAGACTTCTCTTCCCACAATTTCCTGGAGGGTTTTTTTTTTGTCCCGAAGATTCCCACTCAATGCTTCGCCCAGCAAAGCTGAATTCCTGGGAAATCTATTAATAATTCTTTACATAAGCAACCGTTCACAGCTGCCTTCCTAATAAGTCAAAACTCTTGCATTTGCTCCCTTGTGCATAATTGATAGGCCAATGTGCAGCACATTACCTTGACACCATGCTACACACATGTTACTGGGAAAGGAAAAGACCACCGTTTGAATTCATTTTATGCCCAGCTGAATCCCACCCACAAATCAGGAAGACTTCTTAGGTAAAGGTAAAGCTTCCCCTGACACATCTGTGCTAGTCGTTCCCGACTGTAGGGGGCGGTACTCATCTCCGTTCCAAAGCCAAAGAGCCAGCGTTGCCCGAAGATGTCTCCGTGGTCATGTGGCCGGCATGACTCAACACCGAAGGCTCACGGAACGCTGTTCCCTTCCCACCAAAGGTGGCTCCTATTTCTCTACTTGCATTTCTTACATGCTTTCAAACTGCTAGCTTAGTCCCTGAGCACCTCGTTTCTTCTACCAAATGCCAAATTCGGACCTCAGCTCAGGTTTTCGAAGACAGAAACACACCTGGAAGGCCTCCGCGGTAAAGCTAAAATTAACGCGTAAACCTAAACCTAATCCCCCGAAACCTAACCCTAAACCTAACCCTAAACCTAACCCTTAACCTAACCCTAAACCTAACCCTTACCTTAACGTGAATCGGCTTGCTTTAAAAGCGCTTTTTAAAGCGCCCTTTTTTCTCCGCGGTCGTATTTGTCGCGCTGCTGATGACGTCAGGTACGCGCTTTAATCGGGCGCGCTTTAGTGGACCGCGGTTTTGTCGTGCCACGGTGGGGGAGTCCTAAAAGAATGAAATTCTACCTCCACTGGTGGCTACGGAGCCTTATTCGCCTTTTCCTTTTGGTCCCCAAACTCAATTTCCAAGTAAATGTGTTGCACATCTCTGCTTAATGATGAACTGAGGCTGAATATTTATGATCCGTATTAATTATGTAGATTTCCCCCCCTGTCTCTTCCCCCCTCTCCCCCCTGAAATAATCACTGGGGGCGAAGAGAGAAGGGAAGGAAATCTTCAAAAGCAGGCCAGAAATCGTACCTGCTCTACCTTGCAGGCAGAGTCCACACCTGTTGTCCTGGGTATCATCGTTGACACACCAAGGTGTGAATCGTTCCTAAGGCTGACCGTTATTCCAGCTAATTACTCATTTAGAGGCTTAGGATAATGTGCAGAACTTGCATCCTGTCCAAAGTCAGAGGTTTTCGTCTTCTTGCTGATGCTTCACTAATGAACAGAGAGATAGAGGAGGGATTTTGCAAGACTGGCAAAGGCTGGGGCCTGCAGCACTCCCCCCCTCCTCCCCCCCAGTGCCAGGGCCTCGCGGGATGCCTTCTGCTTCTAGGGGGGCAAGCGGGGGAAGGTTTTGGCAGCTGCCAAGGAGAACAGACTGGGAGACAGATGCAGACGGCAGACCCCAGCCCACGTGAACATGCCTTTGAAGTGCTTTCTGCAGTGGGGAGGGGGGTGGCATTTCTCGTCTAATGCACCCCCGTGCAGAGGGGCACTAAAATGAGCCTTGAGTGGATGGGGGACGCCTGTTAAGGTATGTTGTGTCCCTGGGGGGGGGGTTCACGGGATCCTTCTTTTGCGACCTGACGAGCAAAGTCAATGGGGATTCGTTTAACGAATGTGTTACTAGCTTAACAACTGCGGGGATTCACTTAGTGACTGCGGCAAGATAGGCTTGTAAAAACGAGGCAAAACTCCCTTAACGAACGTCTCGCTTAGCAATATAAATTTGGGGTTCAGTTGCGGTCTTTAAGCAATGGAGATTTTTAAAAATAGATTGGGGAGCCATTTCACTGGGATGGCCCAAGGCAATGATGATGGAGAATCCTGGGGCTCGCGTGCCAGAGGAAGCATGCAGAGCTCACTCGGTGGGCATGGCCACGGTTGCCAACTGGTCTTCGCGGGCACCGGAGCACCGGAAAACGGCCTGAAAACGGCCAAACACCCCCCAAAAAAGGCTTTTTTCTGGGCCATTTTCTGCCTGTTTTGGGGCCATTTGTGGCCAGTTTTTGGAGCCATTTTTGGCCCTGAAAATGACTCCAAACGGCCTGAAAACGGCCTGAAAAATGAGCAAAAACCATGCTGTTTCTCAGACCCTTTTCAGGCTGTTTTGGGGGCTGTTTTTAGGGCCAAAAACAATCTGAAAAATGGCCTGAAAACAGCCTGAAAAATTGGCAAAAAACAGGCAGGTGCACTCCGGCCAGCTGATTTTTGGGTTTTTGCCACTCCGGCATGCACACATGCACACGCATTCTGGTTTGGGCAATCGGTGCTGAAAGGTTCGCCACCTCTGGTCTAAGGACTCCCTGCCTTAGCAGGGGGTAGGACTAGATGACCTCCGAGGTGACCTTCCAGCCTACGATTCTTCCACGTTCTGTGAATGGCCTTGGGAGACGGAAGGAAGAGATTTGGAGACTTGGAGAGATAAGAGGCAGCTGAGCCCACAGAAGGAATGGGCCCAATGAAGTCATCCAGGGAGCCTTGGTTTGGGTTTCCTGAAGGGCTGCCCTCAATATTGCAAGACCCCCAACTCTCTTGCTAAGAGAGGCAGAAGACCCCGCTTGGGTTTTAGGTGGGGCCTTCGATCCCTGGGGCACACCTCTGTCCTCCCGCAAACACTTGGCTGCAGCATTGTTGCAACCCCCCGGCACAAGTGGATGTACCAATAGCAATAGCAGTTAGATTTATATACCGCTTCATAGGGCTTTCAGCCCTCTCTAAGCGGTTTACAGAGTCAGCATATCGCCCCAACAATCCGGGTCCTCATTTTACCCACCTCGGAAGGATGGAAGGCTGAGTCAACCCTGAGCCAGTGAGATTTGAACAGCCGAACTGCAGAACTGCAGTCAGCTGAAGTAGCCTGCAGTGCTGCATTTAACCACTGCGCCACCTCGGCTCTTCAATAGCCCATTCACGGATGGGAAGGCGAGCTGTTTGGGACATCAGTTGCCCCGTTGATAACCAGCGTTGATTTAGCTGACTTGGGTAGGTGCCTCCTTCCTCCCTCACCATTGCATGTCATGCCCCTCCCAAAGCGGCATGCTGGGTGGAAGAGGACGGCCATCCCAGGTAAAAGGAGCGTGCCAATCTTCAGTCGATAGAAATAACCAATTTGCGGAAATCCCATGATGGGAGTCCGGAGAGGCAATCAAAACCGTGAGAACGAAGGCTGCTTTCATTGTCAGGTTCAGGGTCTTCCTCCCCTCCCTTGCCGTTCCTTTTCAGAGAACCTGGGAGGGTCCCTTCTGAGACACTTTCTCCACCTTTGTTCCATCGGTGGGCCGTGATGTCTCATAGCTGAACGTTGCCCTGGCTGCAGATCTTCCTCTGCTCTCCCAAGGTTGTCATAGAATAGAATAGAATAGAATAGAATAGAATAGAATATACTTTATTTGTATGCCGCCCTTTTCCCTGAGGGGACTCAGGGCGGCTCACAATTCAGGGGGAGGGAAGGACAAAAACAAGTTACACACATGAAGACAATACATTGTTAAAAGCACAACAGTCGTACTATTCGGGTGGGGTTGAAGTCTTTAGCCCCAGGCCTGTCAGGACAGCCAGGTTTTAAGGGCTATGCGGAAGGCCTGGAGGGTGGTGAGGGTACGAATCTCCACGGGGAGTTCGTTCCAGAGGGTCGGAGCAGCCACCGAGAAGGCTGTCATCCTCGCAACCCATTGCCGTTGCTTCTTTGCAACCCATATCTTTCCACACCTGTCTTCCCCCAAACATGGAGCTTTCTGCTCTGACCTCCTGCTGCCTTCTCTTCAAGCAAGATGGGACAAGGAGAAGGAAGCTGAGAAGACATCTCCGGAACATTGGCCCCACCATGAAGCAGAAGTGTTTGGGCAAGTGGCTTGTCAGTTGCTCTCCAAACCCTGGAGCAGAGATTCTTCATCATCCAAGACAGGTCGCTCCCTTCCTGCAACCCTGCTCTGCTGGGAGATCAATTTGAGATGGGACCAGAATAACGGCACAATGGTTTCACTGGGAGGAATGGAGGGGGGTGGGGATTGAGGGGGCTGCCTTCTGTCTTCCCGTCGCTCCCTGAGATGATAAAAGTGGGGCCTGTTTCTGGCTCGGTTTCTCCGGGCTCTTCAAACAAAGGTGGTGTCGTCAGCAGGAACAAAGGAAAACTCCTCGCCTACCTCGTCCCAGTCTTATTTGTCTTTAGTTTCCTAAAATCAAAATTACATAAAGACACAAGGACATCAAACCTGCCCTCCCGATGCGCCGGCTTCCTTTTGTTCTTGAAGCTCCTGGTGCACCGAGACTGCTCCAGGTGCTTAAATAATTGGGAAGATGGTTTCTTCCTCTCGGAATCCGCTGGTCATTAGCAGATGGCGGAGGGGAAGGAAGCGATGTTCTTCAAGAGGCAATTACCACTTCTGCGCTTGTTCTCATCAGCTGTGAGGCTCTGCTCCCCTTTTGATGGGAGGCCGCCTAGTTCCCCCCCATGTGGGAAAGAGAAGCTACCATACCTGTGCCGGTTTGCACGTTTGGTGATGCTCACATTCAACCTGGGACCTTTCCAGTCCCCTCGGTCAGATCTCAGAAAGGAGAGGTGAGCCTCTGAAAAGGATCATCGTCTCGGAGAAGATTCCTGCAGCAGACGGATCTCCTGCAACTGATCTGAGATGGCGGGTCGTAAAAGCAGGTGTCAGCATTCCAAATAGCACCCAAAAGTTGTTCAGCGTCCAAGGCAATGGATTCCTCAAAGTTCCAATTGATGAAGAGAGCCATGTTGGGACATCTGGGAAACCCCGAATCCGAAAGCTTCCCGGTTTTCCCCACCCAGTTGAAAGTTCATGATCTTGCCCCCAACACCCACAAGTCCATCACATGGTCCAATCTCCCACTGCCACGAAGACAGATTCCTCTCATCCAGTTCCGGTCAGGTGCAGAGACAAAGAATGACCTTGGTTTTCTAGAAAGAATGTTGTTATGGCTACATATCATCTAACGCCGTACAATCCCCCCCTCCCATTTTCCCACCATAGAAAATGCATAGCAGATTAATAGAAAGTCTGGCAGGCCAAAGACCCAAAAGAAAAGATGGCTGCAGGCCTGGCAGAAGGGTCCCTCCGTGCCCCAAAACAGCTGCCCTCTCTTCTTCATTCCTATTTGATAGCCGGGAAATGAGAGGTGGCTCACGTCGGTCATTTGAAGAGCCTTTCGCAGGCTGTGGGTTGCAACTCGCTCAGCAGTTGGAGCCCCACCTAGGAGCAGGTCCAGAGGGATAAATAATTACACTGAGATGCTAATCTTTCCCATGTGGAAGTCCGCCCGGGTCCAAAGATTTCTGGCAGAGATGAAGTAATTAAGACTTCTTGCTTATTGGGGAATTTTTCATCCTGATGCTCTTGGCAGCCCAGGTACATCTGTAGAACAGACCTGATTCTGTCAGCTCGGCGAAATGTGTGTGTTGCTCCCCATAGATCATTGGGGAAGCTGTCAGTTTCAGTTCCCAACAGCTGTCTGGGCAGATGTGAGCCACAGCCTTCACATCATCTGGATGATGTCAGGGCCGCTATTAATATTGCCGCCTTCCCGGTGTCAACAGCTTCAGCCTCAGAAGTGGCAGCATCTCCCAATTCACAAAACGTTGACACATTTGCTCCCTAAATGTCCCACATTTCCTCACACTCACAAGGACTGCAAAACTCTGGCTTTAAAAAATGGGGAGTTTCCTCTGAGTTCAAGAAGGAAGGAAGGAAGGAAGGAAGGAAGACAGACTACGCACTTCAGAAAGAATTAGTGCCACTTTGAGGTCCATTGCAAAGTATTCTACACAGTTCCGCTGCACAAAATTAATCAACAACGGAACTAAAAGGGAGGAATTAAAAGTCTTGGAATTAGAGATGAATTTCCAGGGAAGCCCTAAATGAGTTTCTTGACCTATTTTGAAAAGAAGAGGGAGAAAACCCTGATAAAATTGCCAACACTCTGAATATGTTTCCTGGCTGCTTCATTACAGTTAAATTGGCTGAATTCCTGGGTGGTAACTCATAACGTCTTATTAGCTGTGCTAACAGCAGTGAAGCCTTAGGTCCAGCAAATTGACACGGCAATTAAACTCCAAGGTTGTATTATTTGGAGGGGGGGGGGGGGGGCTCCAAGATGTGCCTTCTCCATTTCCAATGGATGCAAACCGCCCCACCTTATACGAGAGGCAAGCTGCATCTCCCCATTGCATCAACCGAGGGTGAGCAGTGGAGGGCAGGCAGGAAACCCCACAGCATTTCAGATAAATGGTTGTCCAATCTACTTCTTAAACATTTCCAGTGCTGAAGGACCCACAACTTCTGGAGGCAGATGAATTGTTCTCATTGTCAGGAAAGTTCTCCTTGGTTCTACGTTGGTCTTTTCCTTGATTCGTTTCCACACATTGCTTCTTGTTCTGCCCTCAGGTGCTTTGGAGCTGGTTGTGTCCTTTTGGGACACAGAGCTAGAGAGACCCTTGGGAGTGGGGGGGGGGAATTGTGGGTGGGAGAAAAGTAGCAAGGAACTGAATGCAACCTATCTCTGGGAGAAGAGACTTTTCTGGAAGTGAGCCCTCAGTATAGGAGGTACTGAGGAAAAGACAAAGAAATTATAGATCAGAGGTCTTCAAACTTGGCCACTTTAAGACTTGTGGACTTCAACTCTTAGAATTCCCCAGCTGGCTGGAGAATTCTGGGAGTTGATGTCCACAAGTCTTAAAGTGGCCGAGTTTGAAGACCTCTGATCTAAGTGGAGAGATTGCAGAGAAAGGGATGACAAGAGAGTAAATTATGCTGGCTGGAGAATTCTGGGAGTTGAAGTCCACAAGTCTTAAAGTGGCCAAGTTTGAAGACCTCTGATCTAAGTGGAAAGATTGAAGAGGAAGGGATGACAAGAGAGTAAATTATACTTCCTGGAGAATTCTGGGAGTTGAAGTCCACAAGTCTTAAAGTGGCCAAGTTTGAAGACCTCTGATTTAAGTGGAGAGATTGCAGAGGAAGGATTACAAGACAGTAAATTATGCTGGCTGGGGAATTCTGGGAATTGAAGTCCACCGGTCTTAAAGTGGCCAAGTTTGAAGACCTGTTATAGATTGTGACAGATTGGCAAAGAACTACACCGCTCTTTGAAATGTTTGAAATGCAAATCTGTTGCTCAGGATGCCCCATCCATCTCCAAACGCAGCATATAAAAGGATAGTTTGAGGAAATTCTGGGCAGGAAAAAAAAAAAAACCCTCCCCCCCCCCCCAAATTAAAAACAATAATAATAAATTGACAGCTTCCGCGCAGCAATAAACCAACACAATCCTTTTCTTTAATTAGGCAGATCAAGCACGCGGCTGACATTTCCAATCACAATATTAACCGGTGGTATAATTATAACAAGCTTTCAAAAATATATACAAGGGAAATTAATCAGCGACGTACTCCGGAGCCCATGTGGAAGTCTTCCTTCTGAAAGGCTCGGTTGCCTGCCCAGTTCATAGCAGTTTTGGAAGGGCAGGCCAAGAGTTCAAAACGTCTGTGGAGAGTCTCAGCCATCCAGCCGTCCTGGTTCTCTCAAAGCTGCTTTTTCTAAAGGCAACTGGACTCCCCCCCCCACCCACCCCCACACACATACAATCTACAGAACTTGGCTTTGTAAGGTCTCCACTCCAAGAACACGCCTTAAAAATATAGCAGCGAGAAGGAAAAGCATCGGGTGATGAGAAATGCACCCAAGCGTACTTTTCTCTACGGAGAAGGTGAACATTCAGATTAGAATAACAACAGCAATTGCAGAGTGTTTATAAGTTTAATAACATTTATATGCTGCCCAATCCCGTCGGACTCCGGGAGTGTATTTATTGTGCAGGTTGACAACGTGAACTTGAAGATGTGGGTGGGTATTTGGGGTCTTTCCTCCTCCCTGGGCATTTTGCAAAATGGCCTGTGAAGTCAAAACAAGCGATTTTGCAGAAAAACCCAAGTGGGAAAGTTGCCCATGGATGGCTTAGGGCCATGATGGCAAACCTATGGCAGGGGTGGCACGTAGAGCCCTCTCTGCGGGCACGTGAGCCGTCACTCAGGTCAGCGCCACTGTCCCTGTGCACGCGGCTCTCACCAGCCACCTGCCTCGCACGTAGGAGATGCGTCCGCATTTGTGGGACTGAACGCAGTTACCCCCCGCAGCGCCTTTTTGGTCCCCAGAGGCTTCAGGGAGGCCTGCTAAGCCCACAACGGGGCACAGGGGCGTCGCACGCACATGTGTGGGGAGATGGGGGAAGCACCACGCATGCATGTGCAGGGGACGGGGGGGTGTTGCACGCACATTGCATTATGGATGTGGACACATATAAACAGGCTTTCAGCACACGAGGAAAAATAGGTGAGCTATCACTGGCTCAGGTGTTCTGTATGGTGAAGAGACAACCAGTTTGCTCTCCTCTCTCTTTGTTAGTTAGGTTTTGGCATCAGGAAACTTTTACTATTTTCTTCTTTTTGAGACTGTTGGACTATTTTGTTCGTGTGAATATTGTTTCAGTAAGCAATAGGGTGGCATGCCTGGTCATTTGGAGGAATAAATGAAACAGCGCGTCTGTCTGGTGCGGATAAGATTTAACCCATCACCACATTTGACGTGGTCATCAGAGCAACCAGCACAATAAAAGTGTCTGGGAAATTTTCCCCCAGCTTGAAATTCTGCAGACTCTTAGCCGAAACAATAAGCATTCAAACAGCTGAAGCATTACAATTAAAATTTCAAAACATTAAAAGGAGCTTGATAGACAATTGGGGTAAGTTCTTTCTCCCAAATGGAAAAATTAGATCTTAAATGTGTACCATGGAAAACAAAAACAAAAAAAAGAACTAAATTGAACCATTTGGCAGAACTGGAGCGCTGGGGAAGCCTTCGGTCCCTCAAAAGCCTGGTTCCAAGGAAGGGAAGGGGACAGAACAAGCTCAGGCAATGGGCCCATCGACCAAACGTTCAAGCTAATTTAATAAAAAAAATTCCCTCTCGTTATTTTACATTTTACACTGTGGTGTCATGTAATGCTGATTTGGGATCAATGGATTTAAGACGTCAACAGAAATGCAGTCCAAGGGCAGAATCTATGTGGCTTCCGGGTTGAGATGTGGGGTTCTTTGTCTCCTTACATATTTAAATGAAAGCTAAGGACGTGGCCTACAGAGTGCACCCCTTCCGTCTCCCTCAGCCCCCCTCTCTCCAAGACACCAAGTTAGGTCAATCTGGTTTAAGTTCGGCCTGATAAACTCTGAGACCCAGAACAACATTTCAGCCACCCGCCCCTCTGGACCTCCGTTATCCTTTATGCTTTCTTTCTTTCTGGCGTTCTTTCTCTCCCCCCTTCCCCTCCCTTCCAACTTTCATGTATTTGCCAGCAGCCATGCATCCCCAAAAATATCTCCCTGTCTTTAAAAGCTGGTTTAGCCTGCCTTTTCAATTCCTTGCCGGCCGCTCGGGCTAAAATGTGAAAATAATCCCCGGGTTCTCTTTCAAACTCTCTGCGCTTAAACAGAGCCTTTCCCCAAAATGATTGATGCGCAGAATTAAGCCCAAAGGCAACTGCAGAGAAGCTGCTTTGAATAGCAACCAATTCCCCACCATGCCCGCCACGCTCGCCGCCAAAGAATCTAATCTCTGAACTTTTAAAGGTCAAGATTGACTGTCTGGTAACACGGGCTCAAGTGTAAATGCTCTCTAATGCTGCGCGAGGTGATTGCTTTGGTCTCTAGACAGTGTCAATTTTGTCCCAAGGAGCTGCAGATGTGCCTAGCATTAAGTCGGAACGGTGTCAAGGGCCCTCCTTGAGCACTGCCAGCTTCTCAGAGAAACTGGTCCTAAAGCCCCAGTCGATTACACATCATGCCCCATAGACAGGCATTTAAGACGGGGAGAAGGATGGAGTGTGCGGCGGAATTAGATGTTTTTAATGCCTTGCCACCAGGAAGCCCAGCTGGAGATTGTCTCCGGGGATTGAAAAGCCTCGGCTCCCTCCTGCTCTCCTCTTACGGAGACTGTTAACCTCCTGTTCTCCAAGAACTTGACTTTCCTGGACTCCCCTCCGCCGCCCAGGCCCTTGGAGGTCCCAGAGAGGTCGACTAGAAGTTAGAAGTTGACTTGAAACGCTTGGAAGTTGACTTCTGCCCTACTACTGAAGAGCCCAAGGCCCAACGTTTGGAGATGGCCTTGGGAAGGCCGGGCGGTGTTTGGATGAGCCACTGGTCAATCGCACAAGGGAAGGAAGACCACTCAGTTGAAACGATGGTTTTCTTTTTGTGTTTGGGAATTCCATCTCCCATCCTTTCTGGACTTCAGGTGATTCGTGGTTTCTGCAAGGTTCTTGTGTCGATTCTCTCGTTTACTTGGTTTAGATTTAGGGCCACCGCCGAGATCACTTTCTCTTCCATTTGTCATCTCGGGCGTGGTGGCAAGGAGTGTTGACGCAACCATGAAAAAGAGAGCTTCTAAAGTTGATGTTCACACAAGGGGGTGGTGAGGAGCCCAGGAGGCTGGAAGGCAGAATAGCGTGGCTTTTGGTGATGGACCTCTTGAACATCTGTTCCATGCAGAGCCTACCGAGATTGACCCCACTCTGTCCTTCGTCCTTCTCTTTAAGGGCTACTTCCGAGACTCCATTTTGACACAACGCCAACATTCCTCCGTTTGGAAATTGGCCGTCATCTGTTTGCTCGGCAATGCTCTCCATTAAAGGCTGAGAGGACGCCGTATTATTTCGTTTTCTATTGTTCCTCACAACCGAGTCACAAAAGCATCATAATTCCCAGCGTGAGACCTCCTCCCAAACAAATTAGCCCTTAATTAAACAGAGCTTCAAGCTCTTTCTGCAGTTAAACAGATGCAAAAGCCCAATCATCCCACTCTTCCCAGCATGCGACCGACGTCGGTCCATGAACAAGATAAACAGAACAAGCAGAGGTGTCCAATGGCTGCTGCTTTTTTGTGTGCTTTTTTATTGTTTTAATTTAAAGGCAAATTCACAGTTGGCAACATTTTTGGCCCCTTCCAAATTCCCCAGAAAACATCACGGTTGACGTTTCTGGCGGTTGGCGTCTCCATTAGCTGATTTATTGCTGAAAGCCTTTGTGCAGGAATCTTCTCAAGGAATGGTCAGCGCTTGGTTAGAGTTTGATAAGTGTCAAGAGCGCTCAAGGGCAGAAGTTGGACTAACTTTGTTTGTGGCTATGAAGGGATTCAGGGCCGAACCCCCTTTTGACTCCACCCCCAGATTCTGCCATTCCTTCTGTTACCTCGATGCTGTTATTAAATGCCCGAGTTGTGGCCAACATCGGACCTCCCCCAGTATTCAACTGGAAAACCCTTAAATGAATAACATAAATAGATAGATGATGCTTTCCACCGAGACGATTCCTTCAAGCTCCAATGGGCCTCTGTCATTTACTGCTGTCATGATGTCAATTACAAAATTCTTTAGATCTTCACTTGACTTCGTGTATATTAAGAAGTCCCATTCACCATTAGGTAAAACTCAGAATAGGTTTTCGGGGCCAGTTACCCAAAACAGTATTCCTTTTCGCAACGGCATCCTCCATCAAGGTGTGTGCTACCCTAGATCAACACATCCAAAATCTCTGACAGTAGGCTTAATATCTTCCCAGCAGGTAGAGTAATTAAATTTGCGCTCGTGCACACACACACACACACACAAGCCCATGCACGCCACACGCGCACACACCCAGACACACAACGGGCACTCAATAAATCTGAATAAATTAACAACGCATTACTAAGGCTGCTACATTAAATTTGCATAGTGCATTTAATGAATATGCAACGGCGAGAGGAAAGGTCTGTTCCTGCGATCCCAGCGTATTATCATAAGCACTTCTAGCATCTTTCTTAAATAATGCACTCATTTGCACATCACTGACTTGGCTAATTCTGACTTGAGTCAGGGTAGCCTTGTAATTAAGACTCTTGCTTTAATTTTTAATGAAGTTTATGTTACATCAATCCTGACAGTAATGAGGGGGACGTGGAAACAAAAAGGCTCCTAATAATTAAATTCACAAACCAGTTTGAGGGATAATAATTCCTGAGGAGAAATTACATGACTAATTATTAATTAAATATTCATACCCGGGCAGGGCATCTTCCTTAACTCCTCATCTTGTTGATAATAATGCCAAGCTGCGGACGTCTTCGAAAGAACCATGCCGGGTTTTAAGGTCTCCGTTTAATTTTAGTGTGCCATTAATCAATATGACACGCGAGAGAAAGAGAAGAGAAAATAAAATTGTTTTAATTGGCCTCATTTTATTATGTCTAAATATTACTACAGTTGGTTTAGTTGGGGTAGAATTAATCCGGTTAGTCAAAGTCTTGTTTTATGGAAGCATAAATTCACTTTATATCCATAAACCTCTAATGGTAGCAAAAGCTGACCTTTTGGGGTACCATTACTATTTACAGATAATTACATCAACTGTTTAAAAGGTTATGTAATAGCTTTGCATTTATCATAGTACAATGGAAAACACGCACTATTATTTAACTCCCGAGCATCGGCAAGGAAGTCTTACAGGCCCTAATTTCCGCCTTGCTGTAATGTAAGCAATATTAATGTGTGTGTGTTTTAAAGCTATGCATTAAGAGCTTCTCTTCAAAAGTGTGCAAGGAGGATTTCAAATGTTCGCCTGCCCTTCCGTCTCGATCTTGAATGTGATTTTCACCAGACGGTTAAAAAGAAGTAATCATTTCAGGACAGCTGGTTGTCGGGGAACATCAACGTTTACTCTTAAGCAATGTGGTTGGCACCAGTGAGGAAGACTGAAGGACCCACGCTTAGGAGGGCCAACCTCTGTTTTGAAACGATAACTCGTAACAGTGCAAGGAATTCTGCAGCTGAAAAACTATATCCCAGATAAAACTCAGCGGATTTGGATAAGGTTAAGTCAGCACCAGGGAGGGAGGGAGAGAGAGGGGAAGAAAGGGAGAAAGAAAGGGAGGATGGATGGAAGGGAGGGAGGAAGGAAGGAAGGAATTCCATGGATGCTCAACCAGCTGACAAATTGGTTCAGATTGATGCCCTATCTGATTGGCCATAAACTAAGCATGTCCTGCGTGGTCTCCGACGGGTTGCCAAATGATTAAAAAGCTGTAATCCAAATCCATGTTCTTCTGTCAGGGCATTTGAATAACCTCCTGGAGGGCAAAGATTTTGTTTCATTTTTCTAACAATTTAAACCCGTTGATTCATCCAAGGCCAAGGAGGGTCCGTAGCCATCTTTGGGCAGAGATTCCCAATCATCACGGCTTATTCGGTGTACTAGAACCAACAAGTTTGTAGGGCGTTGTTACTCCAGCTGATATGCACCATTCAAATCCTTTTTTACTAAGTCTTAAAAATCTTCTTGACTTTAGCTTGATACAAAATTCTTTTAAATGAACACCTGAAGGCAGTTGAGGGGAGGGAAAAACAGAAAACACGATTTTGCCATAATGAAGTAACAGTTTAGTTCTCAACTGGACCATCTTAAAAAGGGTGAATTTCAACTCCCAGAATTCCCTAGCCATCATGCCTTGAAGAGGGGCAGACTTCAATTCCCAGAATTCCTCAGCCAGCCTAGCTATTATTGTTGCATTTTTTAAAAAGTACATTGTTTAGAAATCTGCAAAGTGCAGGAAAGCAATGCATAAACACAGTTGCCCAGCACCATTCATTGAAAGAAAAGCAGGATGAACATATTCTACCAACAGTTCAATATATACATGAATTATTATCATCACATTCTCCTTGTGTTCTTAGCTTTATGTTGGTTTGTCTTTCTTTGTGATGGCTACATCCTGACCCTGCCTTTCTCTCCCTTTCTTTCTTTCTCTTTCGTGCCTGGCACATTATAGTTTCTTAGAATCTATCCAGGTTTAAAATCTGGAACAATAGTCGTCTGTTTGTCTGAGTTGCTTCTCAACCATTTGCGTCTAATTGCAAAGCTAACGTTCTCAGTGCTTGCATGTTTAATTGAACTCCCGAGAAACGGCATCCGGACTGCTGGAGATAAATAAACCAGGACTCCCATCCATCTCTCTCCGAACCCATCGCTGTTTCATAAATCCAAGTCAGTAGAAATCTAATTGAGTTACCGTGCTGAATTAACTGACATCTAAGTGGCATTCATGTCTACAAATGGAATAATTAGACACTTGAAAATGGGATACGCCAAGTGTTATCCCAAGTGACAATAGCATGACATTCGCATTCAATCAATGAACTGCTTTTTTTCCTCTCTCCTGTAAATGAGTAAATACAACATAAACAGGGTGGAAACAACAGATGTGTGACCCTGTTTGGAGCGGGCAGCCAACGAGTGTTTTTTATTAACCGTCAGTAAGAGCTTCGGGGACTATTAACAACTTAGTGGCTCTTCACAGGCGTTGCTTCCAAAACATGTTTTACATCAGATTCGGTTTTAATGTTTTCTTGAGATGTCAGTGGAGATGCTCAATCATCCAGGTCATGGTTGTCTCAAAGATGCTTTTTCAAAGGTGCTTTCCCCCCCCCCCACTTTCTTGGTTTCTTCCTTGAAGATATTTTGCTTATCATCCAAGAAGCTTCATCAATCCTAGCAGGAGGTGGGGGTGGGGGAGATGGAAGGCTTAGTACTGACAAGATTGGGGTTGGGGGGAAGAATTGAAGGATCATATTTGTTTGGAGTCATTTGATCATTAGCCATCTCTCTGCAAACTCTTAAGACCACTTTCTTGAGATGATCTTGGCTTTGTTTTCAACTATTCAACGAGTTTAGCCTTTGCGAGGGGCTCTGGGGAACATCTTCCACTGTTATCCTCCCCTTGGATTCTTCAGACTAAGACAACATGACATGTGGGAATTCTATTGGTGGGCAATTTGGGATCCATCTGCTTCAGGTTCTCAGAGATCTTCCAATGGGTTCAAATTCCCAAGCAACTTTGAATTGAAATGTCGGAGACAGGCCCTTCGTGGGAACTGTCCAGGGTCCTGAAGACCTGTAGGTTTCTGGTGCTTCCAGAATTCCACCATCTTTCTTTCAATTTGGCTTCCTAGGTTTATCAAGTTCAATTTGCAGTATCCAGGAAGAGCTGTAAAAAAAAAAATTCTACTAAGAGGTCCTGAAAAGCTTCTTTTGGACAATACCCATAACACTGAGTTATAGACGAACCAATGGCTGGACTCAACCTAGGCCATCTTCCTCTATTCTAATATTTTGGGTGCTGAAAACGCAACAGTCTAACTGCAGATTTCTCTCCCCTACACATATATAAAGGCAGCATATAATAGGTAAAAATGTGGAATTGAATCACGGAATTCCATTGTTTCATAAAATCTTCCTTTATTGTCACTGAAGCCGTGGGTTGATCCAGAAGTGTCCTTGAAACCAATGGGATTGAAGTTAGGCATGATTAACTTGTTACTGCTGATTGCAATGAGACTAAAACAAAGGTAAATCTACTTTAGAGGCAGCTCATGAAAATACATGCTGACTTTGATCTCTGTGATATTTTACACAATACAAGAGGGTAAACTTCTCTGAGGATTTTGATACAGATGAGATAACCCAGCAAAGGGAAGAAATGGAAAATGGATTAAACTAAAAAAAGAATATTAATTATCTCAGATACTCAAAAGGCCTGCAGATGGGATGAGAAATGTACTATTTTACGCAGGAATCAGGCCATCGGTTCCTTGGAAAATCCTTCCTGATCTATAGAGCTCCTGTATAAACCTTTGGGTTTATTCTCCTGATTCCCTTTGAAAGCTTCTTTTTTTTTTTTACCCAAACTTAAATTACAGTGAAGCTGCTATCAAATTAGCTACACGGGATAATGGATTCCTCTCTTTCAGAAACCAGTCTCATTTGCATGCATATTTTATTTATTGCACCAATTAAGTTTGGCAAATACTTTGCAATGAGGTCCCTATGACCTCATAATTTACCATTTCTCTTGGGGCAACCAGCCCAAATTAGCACTTTTTGAATAATAATGCCATTTCTCATCCAGAGAAAAAAAACCCATATAATTTTACCTCAATAGATGCATTGTTTGTGAAGACCTTTCACTAATATTCAGACCAGTTTACATTCCAGCCAAGTTTTGTTTTAAATTTGAAACAAGAGAGATCCAAGCAAGTAAACCATATGAATCCTTTTCTTGCATTTGGGATGAAGCATGAATAAATGAAATGCTTTCCCATGTATATTCCATTAAAAAATTGAACCTTGTGTGTATATATACATTTCCAACTCCTCTGATGTAGCAGCAAACACAGAGTAGGCGCCCGCATTGGCCCATGTCAAAAGGAAGTATTTTCCAGGTCCATAGACAAGGACCTGAGATTGTTGTGACGCTAATATTTAATCTGTGGAAATGATTGGAAAATTTTCCCCTCTCTCTGCTCAAAACAACAATGTTTGCAGGCTAAATTGAGAGGCATGAAAAGAGATAGCAACTAGTGATAGTGACACAAATCCCCAAATCAAAACAATTCGATTGTCCTCAAATCAAAGCAAGTCCATCCAGGAAAATATCGTGGCTTGCCAAGCGCAGGACAAATCCATCTTTACGGGTCTTAGCTATCAAAAACATTTTTGGGGAGAAGTGAGCTTGGCACGTTTTGGGGCTATCCTAGAAAGGCAGCCTTCAACTATCAGCTTAAAATATATATAACCCGTAAACTTCTGGTCAATGGTTAGATTTGATGGCCTTTCCATCTTTTTTCTGCGATTCTTTTTTGCGTTGAATAAATGCACTTACTATGCAATTGAGTTTTGGCATCTGTGACCTCCCAAGTATCATCCTCAACTTTTTTAGAATGTTAAGTAAAACTCCCATTGTAGATTTGCAATCTTCTTTCCTCCCCCACCCCCAGATGAATTCTGGATACGGGAATTCTGGGTCATCCTGTGTAATAGTAGCATTTCTATTAAATCTTTCCTTGTTCGAAATCATGCAGTGAATCGGTGAATTTGCATGGATTTCATTTCAATGTCCTGCATTCAATCAAATGTTCTCAAATCACAGGCTTTCAACGGTTTGTGTACTGTGGCACTGAAAAAAGTAACTTACGACCATTTTTTCACATTTAATGACCATTGCAGCATCCCCATTGCAGAACACCACCACCCCGGCAACTGACTCATACTTATGACGGTTGTAGTATTGCTGGGGTCACATGATCCCTTTTGCAATCTGAACCTGCAGGAGTGAACTCATATAAAGTGTTCATTACGCACAACGGATTATCTTAGATTGTGACACCTTTCGGGGGTGTAATGATAATAGTTAATACCGAAAACTCAGGTGCATTAAGTTTTTTAAAACTTCATAATTCATCATGATTGACGCATGTTAACAAGGGAACTACAGTGCCTGTTAAAATTTTGTCTAACTCAGTCATTTTATTATAAAGACCTTTAGTTTTTCTATCTTCATTCTATCTAGATTGTATCTGTACATATGACTACCAGTTCATTTCCATCCCTTCTTGTTTCAACTCTTGAATAGATTTGAGCTCACCCTCTGCATTCAATATTTCTATATATCTAACTGTTTGTTCCTTTTTATATATTATTGGATATGAAAATGCTTTAATTGTTGATATCCAGACTGGAATTTTCAAATAGTGTAGTCTTTTAATCTTTTCCCAGTTTAACAACAACGCCTGCCTTATATAATGTCTTCAAAAGTAACTATGTGATTTAGTTCCCTTATACCATAAGAAAGCATGCCATCCCAACAGTAAATCGTGACCTTCTACATTCAATAATCTAGAGTTTTTTAATAATATCCATTCCTTAATCCACATCAAGTTTGTTGCCTGATAGTATAGCTCCCAATCAGGTAGCCCAAATCCTCCTCTAGATCTAGCATCTACCGAAAACTCAGGTGCATTAAGTTTTTAAAAACTTCTTAATTCACCATGATTGACGCATGTTAACAAGGGAACTACAACTCCCATGGTGCACCATTTTTTTTTTTAAAAAAAGCAAACCACGAATGCAAAACTTACCGTTCTTTCGATCTGCAGAAGCCCGCTTCAGACGAAAGGCGGCCTCGGTGATTGTTTATCAGTGTACAAAATAGCAACTGAACGTGTCCCTCAGGATCCAAAGCCTGAATAGTATTAACTGTGCTTTAAACTGTAATGAATTCCCAGTTTAATTCACGACGAGGTTTCAATTTATACCACATTTAGAGTACTCCAGGTTCAAGTAATCACTGCGGTAATTAACTTACTTCCAGTCCTCCAAAATAAACCCACTAATTTTTGCAATCAGCCTTCATTTGGTTAATCACCAGTTTAATTGATTTAATTAGTTTGATCTGCAAAATTAGTCAAGTGTAAATACTGTTTTGTAAACAGACTTTCGCTCCAAGCTGTAATGTAGGGATTTCTAATTCAAAGCTAGGTTTAATAATAAAAACAACGCAAACACAATTTTGTCATGGCATCCAGCAGTTTTTAAGTCTCTAAGATGCAGATGTATATTCTGCTGACTTTGCTGAGTCTTCTGTATGTAATGGTGCTCCTAATAAAACCAGATAAATCCCTTTTTAAAATATATATATATATTTTGAGGCTCAAGAGGATAATCCTCAATGCAAAACAAAGGAATGCAAAAACCACAAGTTTTTTTTTTAAGCAATGCTTCGGGATGTGTAAATGAGAATTAATTAAGGGTAGCATTCAATTGCAAACCCCCCCTTGTGTGTTTATTGATTGCAATTGTTCCTATTGAACAAAGTTGCTCAGTGCTCTTTCTAACCTTTCCTGACTAATTTTAAGCCTGAAAGAACTTCTAAATACTCTCAAATAAACGGATTCCTTTTAGAAGAAACCAGACTCCATCATAAACAAGAAGACACAAGCCAGCCATAAGTTCTCCGAAATTACAGTGTTTATTCAGCTGTGACACTGCAGACAAACAAATAGATTTATAGCTGACATACGAGTTGCCTATAAACCAAAGATGCATAATTAAAATATGGAATAAATCTCAATCCTGAATCTTTCTTGACATCCATGCTGGCTGGGGAATTCTGGGAGTTGAAGTCCACAAGTCTTAATGTTGCCTGGGTTGGGCACTCCTGATTTAACATTAGCGTTGAGTCTATGGATGGATTCTTTTTCATCAACCGTAGTCTGCACTACCTGTCACTTCAAGGAAAGGGCTGTGATGAATAAGGTGGATTGGTCACCTAACTGCCATTGGTCATCTTCATCTAAGGAAGGAGCATCCCCCAGTCAGTGGAGATCCAACGTCTAGACTAGTGTTTCTCAACCTTGTCAACTTGAAGATGTCTGGACTTCAACTACCAGAATTCCCCAGCCAGCGAATGCCAGCGAATAGTTGAAGTCCAGACATCTTCAAGTTGACAAGGTTGAGAAACACTGGTCTAGACCATGTTGTCCTTCAGGACCAACCATGGTGCAGGTGGTCTTAAAATAGACGGACTAATATCAAAAGCTAACACAATCCACTGTCTCTTGCTAGCCTACTTAGGTCTCACTCCCTGGGGAAATCCCTGGTTCTGAAGTTCTCAGATCTTCTTCTCTAACTTCACCCACTTATCTCTCCCACCACTGGAAATCAAAGCGGATGACTAGCTCCTTGGTCCTGCAGTCAAGAATGTAACTGCAAGCCATAAGGGTGAATCTGATTGGTCAGTAAGTGGGCCAACAAGTATTTAAAGAGAACTATAAAGGCGAGGCCAAGAGCAGTTGGAAGCTGTCACTAGGAATAAGAAGTGTTATTCCACTAGAAGACCTCCAAGCTCCCTTCCAACTCTGTTCTTCTGTACTCTGCGTGGAATTTCTGAGCAGCTCCGTTGGTTTATGCAACATTAAACAAGGTCCAGTGAATTTGTGCACATCTGCCCTGCCCCTTGGCTGGATTACCGCATCTTTGTCAGCACATCATTAATAATTCTTTTTCAACGTGTTCCTTTTGGACTTCCCTACAAATCCCATCAGATCCTAATCTGCAGCCTAAGAACATGGTCAGGATGCCCGCCAACTGTTGCCAGATTCAAGACCCTTCTGGGGGGAAGAAGAACTGAGCCAAGATTGGGGGTCTTCACTCCGCTGCTCCTGGGAGACCCCACTGCCCATTTTTTCAGAGTGGAAGACCGGAGACCAAAGAGGACCAGGCTGTTTCTATACAACGTCTCCGTTTCAGGCCAAATTGTAGTTTCGTCTTCTTGAGATGTGGGGATACAGGGGGAAATGGACTTCTTTTAAAATGTAGTCCCTTGGCACAAGAGTCCGTCTGTGGCAACTCAGGACATTTTTACCCCTATTTCTTTTCTAACCCTAATATAAGGATTCTCGTCACAGTTGCAAGCCACGTCTGAATGGAGCTCCATTTCTGGATCTTTGAGAGGGGTGGGCAACCTGCAGCCCCAGCCTAATTTTGAAACCATGCTTCAAGAGGCCACATCAGCTTGGGAGAAAGGAAGAGAGGGTCTCGGGAGGAAGATGAGAGGGTGCCAAGGCCCTAAGCCCAGAGCTGGGACAAGAAAGGCAGATTCACACAGAGTGACTGTCAGTGACCAAGAATGAGCTGTAGTGAAGGCGAAGAACTTAAATAGGAGACCCCCCCTCCAGTCCTCTTTTATTAGGGAGTTCTTGGCGGGGAAGGGGGTCTCTTGGAAGCTTTTTAATCTTCTTCCCCTCCCCTGTGAGATTTGCATCCATTGCTTTGCTTTGCTAATGATCTCTCCCATCTGCTGGTGGGTTGCTCAGAGGAGGAGGAGGAGGAGGAGGAGGAAGAAGAAGAAGAAGAAGGAGGAGGAGGAGGAGGAGGAGGAGGAGGAGGGAGGAGGAGGAGGTGGAGGTGGAGAGCAGAGGCCACCTTCAGCCCCGCAGAACAGGCATGTGGGAAGATCAGAAGACCCCACCACCACCATCTCTGTGACGCAAGAGAGGTTCCAGGACTGACCTTTTGACCCCTCCTGGATGGTGGACAAGCCTTTGGAAGCCACCAGAGCAGCTTGCAAAGGTGAAGTGACCTTCAGGTTGGATCTCTTTCCTTCACTCCCCATTTCTCCATTCCCCTTCGAAAGCTCCGGTGAATCTCCGAACACTCTAATTGAAGTTGACCGGATTGGAGTGAACGAAAAGTGCCTGCTCTGTTAAACCAGCCAGCCTTTAATGGGCCCACCTGGTCGGTGGAGGAGGCCAACGGGCTTCCTGGGAACTGACCAGCGTATTCCACTTCCTGCTGGTTGGTAATATGCATGACGCCTTTCCAGGCACTAATTCATTTCTTTAATAGAGGCCGTATGCAAAAAAGGGGAGTTCAGGATGGGGAAGACGGAGGAGAGACGAAGGTGGTATTAATCCATAGCTAATCAAAGGCGCCTAATAAGAGGCATTTATGGACCATATCAAATGTGAATAGATGTAAAGAGTTGCTTTCCTTTCCTTTTACGAAATCTCACCAATGGAGCATTCGGTTAGGAATATATATATTCTATATATATATTATATGTATGTATGTATGTATGTATGTATGTATGTATGTATGTATGTATTTAGTGTCACAACCCCTGGTATGCCCAAATGTGGGAGGAAGCAACTGCTTCCTTTCTCTGTCTATCGGCTCATCACAAGAGACCATCACGACAGAAACCCAATATTTTTACTGTTGCCTTTGTTACATTTGTGTTGCATTTGTGCTGATAAATAAATAAAGGGAGACTAGTATAGATCTATTTCAAGCTATTTAGCTCTCATCAGCTAGCCATACCCTTACTGGGATTTGAACCTGGGCTATATTACATATTAGGCAGATGTGTTAACCACTAAGCCACAAGGTTCTCCTCCTTAATCAGGTGAGCCAGGGAAATAGGTATGTATTTAGTGTCACAACCCCTGGTATATTTGGGTGTGTGTGTGTGTGTGTGTGTGTGTGTGTATTTCTCTTCAGAAAACGGTTAACATCATCACCATCATCTATTGGACACCAAAAAAGGCCAAGAATGCTGAAGGTTAGAAGCAGTTACACTCACACAACCTGCTATACTTAGCTTTAGCCATCATGGGTTGTTTTCAGACTGGCATGCAGGCATGCAGATCTATCGACCCGAGGTGGCGCAGTGGTTAAATGCAGCACTGCAGGCTACTTCAACTGACTGCTAGTTCTGCAGTTCGGCTGTTCAAATCTCACCGGCTCAAGGTTGACTCAGCCTTCCATCCTTCCGAGGTGGGTGAAATAAGGACCCCGACTGTGGGGACGATATGCTGACTCTGTAAACTGCTTAGAGAGGGCTGAAAGCCCTATGAAGGCGGTATATAAGTCTAACTGCTATTGCTAGTCCATCCTTTGTGGACAAAATTGTGTGTAAACACAGGCAATGTGTCAATTCATTAGTTCAAGTTAAGCATTTTGTGTGACCACAGTCACAAAGAAGACTACCCTTGCACCAAAGGCCTCTTGTTTTTCTGGAGGAGAAGCTGGCCTTTTTCATCGGGATAGATTCATTTCCCTCCCCAGTAAATAAAAACGTCAGTTATTGTTCTCATTCTTTTCCTTAACCACTGTGCTCTTCTCCGTCCCCGCATCTTACTCTCCCTTCTTCCTCAGTTGGTCAAAGGTGGGGTAGTTTCACCAGGAAAGAGATTCAGTTGCTGGGTGTAACATTGTGGGGCTCGAAAGGAAAATAATCTCCACCAGAAGAAGAAGAAAGTAGCTGCACAAATAATCTGTCCCTCATGCAAGGACAGGTCAACAATTAATGCAGGAGGGGAAAAAAGCCAGAGAGAGGCTATCGTGCAAGACAAACCATTAACAGAAGAAATCCTTCTCTTGGGAATGGGGTTCATTTAATCCCGAGAAACATGCCTGCAATCGCTCTCCAGGAGCCAAGGCTGCTTTCGCTGCTTCTGAAATGTCTCTTGCCACAAACGCCTCCGAGATCAAGTTATCACCGTCTGAAATCCGCCCCCTCCCCAGGTTCACACACACACACACACACTTCATAAACCAGCTGGACAAGCAGACAACATGGAAACCCTAAAGGTTAAATACACATGATTGACCTGAAGGAGTCTCCGTGCCACAGATCATTAAATACAGCCGTGCTCTTCGGCTTCGGCTGGTGGCGTGGAAAGGTGCCCAGGGAACATGATTGAATGCTTAACTCTTGCTGGCTACCTTAGTCTGACACAAAATCAATACCTTTTTCCCTAGCCCCTCACTTGCTCCGATTACGCCCGGCTTTGTGCAGCCTTATTCGGCTTAGTCAGCCCCCCTGTGTCTTGCTGTCCCAATGACAGTGGTGGGAATCAAATCTTTTTTTACTACTGGTTCTGTGAGTGTGGCTTGGTGGTTGTGGCAGGGGAAGGATACTGCAAAATCCCCATTTCCTCCCGATCAGCTGGGACTCGAGAGGCAGAGAATAGAGGGGGGCGGGGCCAGCCAGAGGTGGTATTTGCCAGTTCTCTGAATTACTCAAATTTTCCGCTACCGGTTCTCCAGAACTGGTCAGAACCTGCTGAATCCCACCTCTGAATGACACCCTGAAGAGACCCCAGATTCTACTGAGCCAATTTGTGTAGAATTAATTTCAGTCTTTGGCTAAAAGGGGGGAGGGGGGTTCTTTCTTCTCTTTGGCTGCAGACCTCAGATATTTCCCAAACTAGTTGCCCAATGTTGCTCTTGACCGTGACAAGAGAGAGGACACGGATGGAGATTATATTAAGAGCATGTAATCTGTTTTATTTTCTTTACACTTCAAGGCCAGGTGCAATGTTCAACCTCCAATATAGTTGCAAGCCCTTGCAAACCTTTTTCTTTTCACTCTCTCTCTCTCTCTCTCTCTCTCTCTCTCTCTCTCTCTGTCTCTCTCTGTGTGTGTCTCTCTCTCTCTGTCTCTCTCTGTCTCTGTCTCTCTCTGTCTCTCTTTCTGTCTCTCTCTGTCTCTCTCTGTCTCTCTCTCTCTCTCTCTCTCTCTCTCTCTCACTCACTCTCAAAACTTAAGACAGGTGTCTTCTCCAACCAGCTGTTCTCCCGATGTTCGAGATGATTATGCTTGCATTCTGAACCCTTCATGGAAGCTGTATTCCGACAGCAGCTGGTTGAAAAGGCTTGCAATGCAAGTGATTTTAACAGCAACTCTTCACAACATGGAGAAATAAAGGCTTGGCTGCGTCACTCAGAAAAAGAGACGGAGTGAGACGGCCACTAATGACTGTGCAAAATTCTTCTCATGTCTTTGCACTTTTTAACACTTTGAGCAAAACGTTCCCTTTTGGAGAGGAACACCCTGACTTTGTGAAAGGCACACTTCTGTGTACATAACAGTTCCTGCACGAGCCCCAAACCTTGTTTTCGTTTTCCCACTGAATAAAATATATTTCACAATTTGTTTTTTTAAACAGAGCACTGTAGACAAAGAGAGCTCACCCAGCATTCAGAGGCGGGGGGGGGGGGGGAATCAGATTGCAGAAAACCTTCAGAGAAGGAGACTTCTATGTGATCAAAAGACTAAACAGGCCAGAGGTTTGATCCAACAGGACACGGGTTATGTTCTTAAGAAAAGCATTGGAAAGGAACTGAACAAGAGCCTGGATATCTCTGGAGAATCTCCGTCATCCAGGTCATGGTGCTTTTTCAAGAGACAGCTGGACTTTCTGGTTTTTCTTTGAGGACTTTTCGCCTCTCATCCAAGAAGCTTCTTCAGCTCTGACAGGATGGTGGGGAACGGAAGGATTTTATATTCCTTGCATTAAATCCTTCCTCTTGAAAAAGAGATTCCAGCCTGTTGTGTCCAACAGTTAGTGCTGTGTAAATACTAAGTCACTTTCTCTAGCGCCGTTGTAACTTCAAACGGTCATTTAAAAGAATGGTTGTAAGTCGAGGACTGGCTTCAGGAGCTTTGTGCACCCCAAATACAAGAACATCTGTGCGTCCCCCCAAAGCGGAATCGGTTCGCTTCCCCCATCGCGTCTCTTTTTTTCCCTGTCAACCGTTGATACCAGAGGAGTGCAGATAAATTGCCTTCTCCTTCTTCCTTAGCTGTTTGATGATGCCCGTTGATAGAATACCTTCAGCAGCTCGATATGCAAGACGCACACACACACACACACACACACACACACCTGCAGTTCATTGAACCCATCTGGGCGAGCAGCAGGAAAGTCGGGCTCCTTACCTGAGGGCATTGTTGGAGATGCCAACCGCGACTCTGGTGAGTTGACCCTCGGATAATTCATTGACGACAACGCCGCTTCCTCCCTTCCGCCTCCTGATGGATGGCGTTGCTTAAAACGGATTGCCTTGTAAACTTGGGGTGACTTTTCATGACTGACAAATGGGAGCAAGCTGGAGAGTCAATAAATATCCGCACCTTTGGGGGGGGGGGAAAGGAAGACGGGCTGTTCTCCTCTGAACCGGTGAGACGTTCAGACGAAGGTTCTGCTTTCAAAATGAGCTCCGTCCATGTATGGCTTGTGATTTTATTCTATCAGGGCTGCCCTCATTCCTTGTCATTGGCTTCGTCTAGGGGTCCTCAAACTTTTTGAACCAGGGGCCGATTCACGGGGAGGCCGGACCAGCTGGGTGGGCGTGGCTAGGTGGTCATGTGGCTGGGTGGGCGTGGCCAATTTAGCAGTCCATTTGTCCTTGCTGTACTTGCTCAATCAAAGGAATCTATTTACTTAATAGCAATAGCAATAGCAGTTAGACTTATATGCCGCTTCATAAGGCTTTCAGCCCTCTCTAAGCGGTTTACAGAGTCGGCATTATTGCCCCCAGAATCCGGGTCCTCATTTCACCCACCTCGGAAGGATGGAAGGCTGAGTCAACCTTGAGCCAGTGAGATTAGAACCGCTGAACTGCAGATAGCAGTCAGCTGAAGTGGCCTGCAGTACTGCACCCTAACCACTGCGCCACCTTACTTAAGACCTCCCCCCCACCCAAAAAAAAGGGAAAAAACCTTCGGAGGGTCAGGACAATGTTGAACACCAAGGCAAATGGTGTCTCCTCTACTTCACCCATCCTTTAATTCTTCTTCCTCTCTACTAGGGTGCCCATGACCTTCTAAGCCCCCTGCTTCCATTAGCCTGACCCTCCTGGGCTATTTTCCTGAAGACAAGGATTCATTTCCTTGCTCCTGTTGAAGGACTTCCTTGCCTCTGTTTTGTGTCTCTGTTGAACTCCAGACGCCGAGCGAAGGAAGGGAAGAAAGAGATGGGTTCCCTCTTATTTGCTCACAATTAATCATCTTCCACTGTAAACAGAGTGTCTGTTTTAGTTCTGCTGACAATTATCCACTTGTCAACTTCTCCCTCAAGTATCTCTAGCATCTGGCAACTGTAAATATTTTTTTTTTTAAAAAATGAAAGAGAGTTCCATCAAAATGGTATTTTTTATCGGATCCAAAGGCATCCATCTGGCAGGTGCTCATCCGTTTTCAAACCTAATCCTTGACACACATTATCTCCTAGTAGGAGAGGGCTGGGTAGCAAAACCTTCCTGCCATGAGCTGCAGACCCTGGAGGGGAAACTTGCCAGAGAGTGAGGAATGTGCAGAGCTAGAGGCAAATGTGGGTGGGGTCACGAATTCTGTCCTTGACACCCAGCTGTAGCAAATGACACCTTTGCCAGATTTGGCTCAAATAGTCATTTATAGAGGAACATCTACTGTTGTCTTTCTTTCATTCCTTTTTTTCTCCTCTTTTTTCCTTCCTTTCTCTTTTCTCCTTCCTTTCTTCCTTCCTCTTGCAGTTCCGTCATTTGTTGTGCTATTCTTAACTATTTCTCTTTATCGCTCAAGTTTGAAAGTTCTCTTCTATTCCTTAGAATTGGAATATTTTTGCCAGCCCTTTTCAACACCAAACATTTTGTCCTTTTGCTGGATGAAAGTTTGAGCATCCTACTGTGGTCCTGTCCCATGTGGTGGCCATTATCCATTCTAGCTGACGATTCTGGGAGTTTTAGGTCAGGAAGAAGAACATTAACCTTTTAAGAAGGGAGTAGGATTCGCGGAAGGTTCTTAGTACATCTAAACATGCTAAATGAAAGTAACTAAACTATAGTACTTTAGTTCTGTTTCTTTTGAACAGAAAAACTGTTCCTTTTCTTCATTTTGGCTGAGAGTTGAACCTAGAATTTTCTACCTACAAAATCCTGTCCTTTTCCTTAGCTCTTTCTTAACATACTAACCATGGTTTGGATTAACCCGAAGTGCCATGATGTCCCCAGTATGGAAACTAGAGATAGTTACTGAAATACAAGACAGATTCCACCTCAGCTCAGGCTTTTAAGCTTCTATCAATGTGATTTTGAGTCCGTTGAAGTAAACACACTTAAGTTTGTCTATCAAAAAAAGCAATTGTAGTATTCACCACCAGGTGGCTGTAGGTCTACTTAAACTTGCAAAGGAGACATTTATTACATGAAGAGTTACTGAAAGTTGGCCAACACTTGTAGGTTCCGTCAAGGCTGTCTATGGGCAAGATCTCATGGGGCTGTCAGGGTTTGTAAGTCAACAACGGGCCTTTCAGAACATCCTCCTTGGGTTGTGCTGTCTTACTTGATGTTTAATGTTTACACTAGATGTAGTTAAGGAACTGAATGGTCAAAACCAACTTTCCTAGTTAAGCCTATTAGCTAGACTGAGATCAGGGCAGGTAAGTTTCCACCTGAATTCTGGGATTCTGAGATTCTGAATCTCTTCTGAATGATTCCTGCTAGCCCGCGTTCAAACTTTTGGGGGTAAGTAAGGGTCTGTGAGCAGAGCAGAGCCACGGTTTATGTTTCTGGACAAGAAAAAAAAAGCTTATCGAATTTTCTATCGGTTGACCATTCCTTTTCAAAACTCAGGCCTTCTTGGATGTCCTTCCTACTGTTTGGTCATTCAGAATCTTTTTTCTGTTTTTTCCATCCTCACCACTGAAGTGGCCCATAGTCAGAATCTGGTGGTAACTCCACAGAACTTGTCACGTAAGAGATGGGCGGATTTCATCTCCCAGAATTCCCCAGCCAACACGCTGGCTGAGGAATTCTGGGAGTTGAAATCCACCCATCTTGAATTTGCTGAGATTAAGAAATCTTGGTTTATGAGCTGGACGCCATTCTCGCTCTCTCTCCGTCTCTCTCTCTCTCTGTCTCTTACTCGCTCTAGCTCTCTGTCTCTTTCTCTCTCTGTCTCTCTCTCTCTCTCTGTCTCTGTCTCTCTCTCTGTCTCTCTCTGTCTCTTTCTCTCTCTCACTCTCTCTCTGTCTCTCTCTGTCTCTTTCTCTTTCCCCTTTTCATTTTCCTCCCTCCCTTCCTTCTTTCTTCCATTAGCCCCAAACCAAGAACCTAATGATTTAATATCTTAGACAGCTATTATAGGCCACTCAGAGTTCTTCCTTTGCATTGCATCCAGCAAAAATAAATCTTGACTTGTAATTTAGGATTGATTCTAATTATCCAGCTCTTCGCTCTCCTTTCTTTCCACGTTCCTGGTTGGTGAGAGATCTCAGCCCAACCTGGGTAGCCAATACCCCTTCTTCCATCCCTTTGCCCTGGTGGCATCTTCCACTTGTCCCACCTTCTAATCCCTCAGCACCCTCTTCAGATCCAAGGAAATGCCCCCTGGCCATCCTCTCCCCCCCCCTTTTTTTCAGGGCTGCCCCTTTAACCTTGTAATTTATGCACAATTAATTGAGATATCTTTTTTATACTTGATGCGTTGTAAAATTAATGTCTAATTTATGTAATTAGTTAATTAACTCTAATTCCAGCATATGGTTTCAGATGCCCAGAAGGCTTTGCCTTTTCTCACTCCTGCCCCCCCCCCCAGTGCACCCCCTCGCTTTCGCTGGAACTTATTTTGATGCCACCAAATGCAGCTAATGAATTTTACATCCTTATTAATTCTCTACGCATATCTAGCAGCTTCTTTCGATAAAGGTGGGTTTAATATTTGTCTTTCTAACCTTTTGTTTGTGAGGAGTGTAACAGAGGACTGGGTGCTGAAAATAATGTGGGGTTGGGGTTTTTGTGGGGGGGGGTTAAATTTCCATCATTTGGCTTCTTCAGTAAGGGATAATTTATATTTTATTGAGGTTTTTTTTTTAAATTGTGGGATTATTGTCATGTTGAAGCCCCGTGTACAGATAGGGTGGCCTGTCTGTTGCATTGGAATTCTATGAATATTTAATATCAAACATTTCTTAGGGAATTTTTGTTTGTTTGTTTTCTAAAGCGTAACATCCTATGGAAATGTTTCTGTCTTAAAAATCATCCTCGCACGATGATGGGAAGGTAAGCGTTTAGGAAGGGCCTGATCAGAAGGAGAACATTTGTTTCCAGAAGAAAAAAATAATAATGAAAAGGAGGATTGTATTTCCACCTATTAGCTCTTGTAAATACCATAGGATTTCTTTTGAAACAGGGTGGTCCTACCAGGAGAATGAATTAGGATAAATTTAAGGAGAGCATTTGGGGTGGGGATAGGAACTTGCTGTTTCTGTCAGGACCTATCAAGTCAGTGATCCAACTATAACACTAATCAATATAATAATAATATTACAGAGAGACCCTAACCAGTCAAGGAAGCTTGAAGATGTTTCTTGGGCTCCGATCAGGAGAACATCTCTGGAGGCTTATCACCACATAACAAATGACCCAATCTGATAGGAGCTATTCCTTGAGGTCCATAGTTTTCAAGACAGGTGTGGGTTTGGTCAACGTAAGGGTGGAACTCTATGTCCAAGAAAGGTGCCTTCAAGGGAGGCTCAGCAGGAGGCCCACCTAGATGACTTTTTCTGAACCAGGTTGAACCTGATGGGTGTTTGGTTGGATGACTGCCGGGGGAAGGTTGAGGACTAGAATGGGAAACCAGTGCCCTGGAAGAGGACAATGGGGCAAATCACTGTCTACATTCTTGCTAGGAAACCTCCACGACTATCTCCTCTCCAGGAGAGAAATTCAACTCAAAGGAGACATCACCTTCTTGCCAGCCGAGCTAGCCTCTCCAAATTTCTGCTTGCTTATTGTTAGGCCTTCCCCTGTAACGCCAAGGGAGGCATATCAAAGCTGCAGGGAACACTGGTTAAACTAGGGTTTTAGGAATGTGAATGTGAGGGAAACCCACGATGCAGGAAGTAAAGTTCTCCTGGAGTGTCTAACAATGAGGAATGGCTACAAGAGTCCTCTCGGAGGAGAGGGATGTGAAGTACTATCGGCGCATTCCTTGCTAACCATGGTAAATTACTTTCTCGCCGGGTAGCAGGGAAGGGTTGAAGTACACTTTTGAAGCCGATCCCAGCGTGAGCATTGTGTCTGTCGTAAAACTTTTTTTTATCTCTTCTTCCTGGACAAATTAATGAGCAATTTAATTAATAAAAATCAGAGGGTAGTGTAAGTGCAACGATAATGAAGTTAAATGGGTGCACAGTAAAATATTCCCTAATCCAGCACATTGCCAAATGCCCCTTTAATTCCGCTTAGCACTAAAGGAGTTTTGAGCATCGTAATGAGATTCCACTGTCTGCTAATTAATTGACACCCTCCTGAATATTCATATGTGCTAGCACCAAAGCATTCCTAATTGCACCATGGAATGGATCTCCAAGGAAAGGGAAATGGCCATCGACTTAATTAAAATAATATATGCCGGCACCGGCATATCCAAGCTGTGAGATGTTTGCCATGAAGCAAAAACAGGCAACTGCAGCTTCGTTTGTTTAAAAGCAGGGAGGGGATCCCATAACTCTTCCCCCCTCTGCCCTCCCCAACCTGCCTGAAAAGGCATTTCTCTTTTTTTAAAAACAACAACAACAACTGTCTAGTCTGGAATAGTTTTTTCCCAACGCAAGAACCTCTTGGCTTGGGTTCAAGCTTGCATCTTCCAACATCTTTTGCTTTGCAGAGTGAATTCCGTTTGTGGAGAACTTCCAAATGCTTCATTTGTCTCTGCAAGTTGAAGGGAGAACTAAACAGGAGGTGGCCTCCCCTGAAATTATTTGGGGAAAGGGGGGAGAACTTAGGGGGAGAAAAAAAACATTCTTTGCTGACCTCAAAATAAGAAGAATAGGAAGCAAGACCCTGGAGCAGCCCAGAAGGATTTGGGGAACCAAATAGACCCGGTGTCTCAGTAGCAACAAAAATGAGTCAACGCCCGACTTATAAATAACAATAGGAAAATAAAAGCAATTGATTGATGCTGCACCCTTTGTAACCCCTTAAGTTATTAAAAAGAGATGTTTTCCTGTCTTTGCATGGAACAGAATGCCTGAGGATCGATTGTAGCTCGAAAGGTTGGGATCAACACTGAAGAAAGCCATGATGATGCCTTCCAGAAGGTGCTTCTGCCTATTACGTCATCTGGACAGGTTTGTAAGATGTCATTGGTCTCTTAGATAGCGAGGTTTGGGACTAATTTAGAGAGGAAGACAAACATCTGGCATTAAGTCAAAAAAGCAGCTGCCAGTTAGAGCTGGGCTGAACCATCTTTTGGCCTGACGGAGGGAAACTGAGAGGTTTGAAGACGTTCAGAAAGGATGTCAGAGGGACCTGAAAGGTTGTGGAATGTTTAATTTGGAGAAAGGAAGACCAACTTTATTCTACTCTAAAATAGGGTAGAATAAAGACTCTGGTCAGGAATCCTTTTAGACTAAGAGCAAAACTAGGACTGAAAACATGGCTGCAAACTGCAGTTAGTTTACATTGTGTTAAAAATAAAATGAAAGGATCCCAAGAAAGCACATGAACCTTCTCAACAGCAAAAACAGAAACCATTAACCTGTCAGTGTTCATGGCATACAGGCCACATTTCTGATCTGTATCTTGTTTGGTGCACCAAAAATACACAGATGTTGGGGGAATCCAGCACAAGTGTCCAGATCTCCTCTAGGTACCTTCTCCAGATGTTCTATCTTAAGGCAGCTGCAAAATAGCTCCCATCTTTTTTGCACAGCGAAAGCCAGAAAGGATGATATTTTTCCAGAGCTGATGCTAAAACAAACACATTGAAAAACACCCACCATAGTTAGGCATGAAAGAGAATTTATTTGAAGACAGAGCAATGCATATTTATTATGCACATATCTGCATTAACAAGGTAAATTACACCACGCTCACTCTGGGCTTGTTTATTCATTAGGTCTTTAGAAAATCTACTTTGCCTCCAGATAGCAGAGATGATAATGTGAAATACACAAGCTGTGTACCACAAGCCATGAGTTTGGACTAGGCTGGACGAGAAGCTACCCAGGAGGACAATCCTGAGATAGGGAAGAGACCTCAAGAGGTTGCATATTCCATGTGGACAACTTAGCCCCATCCAAAATGTTCTCCTTGCAGGTTATGGCCTCTTGAGGAGCATCTTAGTGTGAGAACATGCCCCTCGGATATGGGAAGGCCCAAGATTATTTTCATTGGAAAGGTCAATGGGTTCTGCCTGGAGTATTGAGGGCCAATACCAACCAGGGGTGAAACCCAGCAGCTTCTGATAGGTTCTGGAGAACAGTATTGGGAAATTTTGAGTAGTTTGGAGAACCGGCAAATGCCACCTCTGGCTGGCCCCAGAGTGAATGGGGATTTTGCAGTATCCTTCTCCCTGGAGTGAGGAGGGAATGGGGATTTTGCAGGATCCTTCCCCTGCCACGCCCACAAGCCACACCCACAGAACCGGGAATAAAAAAAAATTGAATTTCGCCACTGCTACCAACAGAGGTACTTCTACTGATCCAGATCAGGGGTTGACCTGGGCATAAGGAAAGTGGTGATGATGATGGTGGTGGTGGTGGTGGTGGTGGTGGTGGTGGTGGTGGTGGTGAGCGATATCCATTCAGTTGTGCCTGACTCTTGCAATTCTGCATATCAGGGGTTGACCTGGGCATAAGGAAAGATGATGATGTTGATGATGATGATGATGATGATGATGATGATGATGATGATGATGGAGGATATCCATTCAGTTGTGTCTGACTCTTGCAATTCTGCAGATCAGGAGTTGACCTGGGCATAAGGAAAGTGATGTTGATGATGATGATGATGATGATGATGATGATGATGATGATGATGGTGGTAGTGGTGGTGGTAGTGGTGGTGAGGGATATCCATTCAGTTGTGCCTGACTCTTGCAATTCTGTGGGCCAAATCTCTCTACACCTTCCAATGTTGCACTATTTCTGTGAGGTTTTCTATCTATGCTCTGGCTGGTGTCAGTTTTGATGGTGTCCTGCCACCAGGTTCTTCAACTGCCTGTTTCCCTTTTGTGGGTTCTTCCAAACATAATTGCTTTCTCCAGTGAAGGAAACTCATAGCTTGTATTCTTTCCATGCTGTATCAGCCCCACAAGGTAATAAGTCAGGTTGGGAAAAAACCAATGCTGTATAGGGCTTCTTCTGCTTCCCAAAAGAGAGGTGGGGAGCATTTCCCTCAAAACTCAGCAAAACCAAATATTCATTCAGCCCTAAGATCTCCTGCACAATTCTTCCCCTTTCAGCCCGGTTGGGTTTGGCTGAGATCTTTTGCAATTCCCTTTGAGCACCAGGGAATCAAGATCCAGATGGTGAACAGCTCCAGCTGCAGAAAACTTCACCATGGAAGCCCCCCCCCCCCAAAAAAAAGGTTAGAAAAGTAGCTCAATGCTTGAAAAGAGCAGCTAATTCAAAAGGAAGGTGGTAGAACAGGATGGATAATTCGGAGGAACCTTTCTGGCTCTGCATTAATGAAAGCCCAACAAGCTCTTGTCTCTTCCCATCATTTTTATATCTTATTTTGCGGTATTGTTTTATTTTATCTGTGTAGGAATCGGCAGGGAGGCACACGGATGCTGGTTGTGATTCTGCCCAGCCTAATCCACTTGAAATAAGCGCGCTTTTGTGTTGGTATCTATGTCTTCTCCGTCTGTCTGTAACGAAGGGTCGAGTCGCGGAAAGAAAAGAAAAAACGCGAGTGAAATTCCTTTACAGCTCCCGCCGGGGCGAAAGCATCGGCTTCCAACTATAGAGATGCAAAGCGCCCCGATTTAACTGCCGGAAATTAAGGAGCGAATCTGGCCAGGAGGACGGGAGGGGCGTGTGTGTGTGTGTGTGTGTGTGTGTGTGTGTGTGTGTGTGTAGAGAGAGAGAGGGAGGGAGGGAGGGAGGGAGGGAGGGAGGGAGGGAGGGAGAGCGAGAGAGAGCGAGCGAGCTTTGGATGTGGTGATTCGGGGACGGTGGAAAACGGGGGGGGGGGGGGCGGGCGGTGAAGCCAAGCTGCAAGGGAATCCATTCAGATGGGGAAGGGGCCGTTTTCCCGCAGATCGATCGATTTGCAAAGTCTTTAATGAACGTCAAGGGTTTATTTTTATTTTTATTTATTTTTAATTTGTTTTCTTAAGCCGCCTGGCGCGCCTTGGAAAGAGATGCCGGGCGAAGCAGAAACAATCTGATATTTGTTTCTGGCCTTCGTCCACGGAAAAACGAAAACGTGCGGGGCTCCTTGAGTAAAAGCTACTCTCCCCCCCCCTCACACACAACACACAAATTAAAAAAAATAAAAATCCAAACTAAGGGAATCGCTTGCCAACTGCCAACAGTTGCACTCCAAAGAGGTCGGGCGGGATGCAAGGGTTAATTCCGAATCAATAATGGGGTGTTTTTTTTCCATCTGGGTGGCTCTGCCTTTCTCCAGATGTATGGATGAAACCCAGGAAAACAACAAAAACCCGGGAGGGGCTTCAGCCCAAACGCGCCCTCGTCCTCTTGAATGTGTGAACCAACCGCCTCGCAAGCGGAAGGACGAGCTTCGAGGTACCCACGCAGGACTCCGCGTGGGCTCCTGGGAGGCGGAATCGCTGGTCGGATGCGCTCCTGTTCATGGGGGGGGGGGTTCATGTCCTAACGCGGCCCCGGCCGGGAAAGAGGTTTCCCGAGGGCAGTTCAGCAGTTATTTCCGCGACTTCTGCGTGGAAAGATAACGAAAGACGCGCTTCCCCCGAACGGTTTACCACGGCCGCGCAGTGGTAAAGACGCCCCCGCCGCCCCCCTCCCCACCACGGCCAGGGTCGGTGCTGACGACGCTGTTTGGCTATCATTTGCTATTTTGACGGAAGGGGCGCGATCGCCCCCCTTTTTTTTTACAACATTTGTTTCCTCCGAGGGCGACAGCCGCCTTGTGAAAGCGCCCGGTTGTGGCTCGGCTTTTCATTCGGCCTGACCCTGGGAATGTCACGCCTGGCTACTTCACTTTCAGAAGCTTTGGGACGCTGGCTTTTGTTCGACCCCTTTGAGACCTCCGCGAAAGTGTTCGCTTTCCCTCCGCTGCAAAAGATACTTCAGGTCGGGGGAGCCAGTTCACAAGTGCGGGGCAATTGGGCTCGAACCTTTGTTCGGCCGAACAAACCAACCAGCGCCCGCCCGCTCCAGCTGAGCCGCAGAGGGGGAAGCGGGGAGAAAGGGGCGCGTTAATCCCTCCTGGGGAGTCGGGTGGCCTTCGCTGGATTCCTCTGGGGGGGGGGCGAGAAAGAGAGAGGGAGAGAAAGCGACGTTTCCTTCAAGCTGGGCCCACCTTAGCAAAGAAAGGGGTTTAATCTCCTGCCCACCCCCCAGAATAAAACTGGAGAGCAATCCCCGGAGGGTCTTTGCAGCGACTTTTCTGCCAGCGAGGAAATTGAGGCGAAAGGATTGGGTGGGAGAGCGTTGGGGGGGGAGGAGGTGAGAAGAAGGGGGAAGCCTAAGTTTGATTGTCTAAAAATAGAGGAACTTAATCATAACCCAACCACACACCTTGCAAATTAAAGCGACTTGGGAGTCTTGGCGTCAGGGTAAGAATTGTGGGGTGGGGGTCTTGGAGACGACCTCCATCCTAAGGTCTCTTTATGCCATGCAGCAAGGACTTGGTTAGCGGGACCCCTTCCTCAACCGCGCCCCATCCTCGCTGGAAGTTCAAGCGAGGATGGTATTCGGGGCTCGGGGTTGGTTTCCCGAAAGGCAGAGGGGGACGCGCCCGACACGGGCCTCCGTGAGAGTAAGGCCGCAGCCCTAAACGCCCCCTCTTCCCCACCACCCACCGGGTCGCTCAGGAGGGGTTGGTGTCCTCCCTCTGCTCTTCTAGTTTGGTTCTCCCCTTCCCCGCAATTCGGTGGAAACAGCCACGCGGGGGGGGGGGGGAAGAGCCGCGGGATCAGAGGGCTTGGGGGCTCAAGGAGTCGGCGAGCGCCCCAAATGGGTCAAGAGGGATGAAGCTCTCGTGTGAAGGCAGCCGCGTCTCCGCGATGGGAAAGACCTGGAAATAAATCGGTTGCTAAGGAATCTCTTCTCGCGGTTCTTTCTCGTCAAGGTACTTAAATAGCCTTAAATATACAAATATTCGCCACTCTCGCAGAGGCTGAAATGGACAAAACCTTCAGCTCGGTTCGAAGAGGAGAAGAAAAGGAACATTTTGCGGCATTTCCAGGTGGCGCTTCGGCTCGCTTTATGGCGGAACGTACTCAGTAAAAGAAACCTGGAAGGGTCACGTTTTGCCAACAGCGGGGAAAACTGGGTTTATGTGGGTTTGACTTCGTTTTGTTAACCCGATCATTGTGGGTTGTGAAATCAGCTTTGCTGGGCCCTGCGAAGTCAGGCGATCGTGGTTTATTCAATAAATGGCGGTTTACTCGATCTGGGCAAGCCTTAAGCAAGTTAGGGCGATTTTCTAAACACCCCCCCCCCCTCTTTATAAAATAGTGTTTTCTGCACCGGAGTGGGGGGGGGAGGACGTTTGACAGGTCCATGGCGGGAGGGTGCTCTCGTCACGACATCACGGGCCTCCGACTCGCCTCTAAGGAAACGCTGCCCGAGGAGGTCGCTTCACACGTTGACCCGCTGGCCAGCTCAGCTGTGCAGGTAAACACGTGCCTAGGGAATCAAGTCGCTTCCAAACAGATCTAGGGTAGAATTATCTTCTACCGCGAGTTTTCGGCTCTTAGCGGGCCTTATTTTAAGACAGGAAAAACTCGGGTAACAACTGATCAGGTAGCTGGGACATCCCCACCCCACCCCAGTCTGACCCGTGTCCCACACCTGTCCAGGCAGGAGCTCCGGTTAGAAACGAAGCTCGCGGGGGGGGGGGGATCTGATTTTCTCTTCCCCTTGAATGGCGAATGTAATGAAAAGGAGGGAGGGGGCTGGTAAGGACTGGAAGGTGCGGCGGCCAGGGGAGGGGGGTGTTTCTCCCACCGATCCGAGTAACAAACAGGTTAAGGAGAGAGTCTAGGCGGCCTGCATTCTGTCAACCCGTGAAGAGCGTTTGGGGGTTTTTTTTAAGTGTGTATAAGTGGCTCTTTCGTTTAATTTACGGGTTAGGGTGTTGTGAGAAACGGACGAAACCTTCATTCAGAATCCGGGTAAAACCTGTTGGGTGAATGAATGCAATCCATAAATGGTTTAGTTCGTTTTTTTCCCCGATAAGTCAACAACCGAGACTCCATACGCAGATCCACAAATATACGGACTGGCCCCCCCCGCCCCCGCACATCCTTTTAACACATACAAACTTCGAAATCTCGCAAGAGATTTTTGACTGTTTCTTCACGTGACACCTTAGTCTCCCCTACTCCCCCGCCACAATTTCATGAATTTATTTTTGCGCCCCCAAATTCGGGGGTAACGCCAAGGGGAAAAGAAAAACAGCCCTCGTTTCAAATTGGGAGATTTGGAGAGGCTGCCCCCCCCCCGCACGCCCTCTTCCCCTCCGCACCGTTTTTTTGTCAATATTAACAAGATTATGAGAGCTTCTCTTTAAAAGGGGATGTGATTTTTTCCCCCTTTTTTATTTTTAAGGCGGAGGGGGGGGAAACATCCG
>NC_045556.1:1129720-1208166 GCF_009769535.1 Thamnophis elegans | reverse complement strand
TCCTGGCAACGTGATAACAGACATGCCAACGCTTTATGAGTTAAATGTTGCTGTAGAGTCTCCCTCTTTGGTGTCTTTTTGTACATGTCGGAGGGGGGCAGAAATTCTGACTTGGGGTCTGCTTCGGCCTCCTGGTGGGGGGCTTTGGGCGAAGGCTGAAAGGAAGAGCCGCTGGTGGCGAAGAGCCATTCCACTGGGACTGCATCATGGCCTGGAACTGGCTGACCATCTCAGCCCCCTGAACCTCCAGGCGCTGGTCCCCGGCCTTGCACTCCCGCAGGTCTTCCCTCTGCTTAGAAAGCAATAGCAGTGGACTTAGCAGTGGACTTATATACCGCTTCATAGGCCTTTCAGGCCTCTCTAAGCGGTTTACAGAGAGTCAGCATATTGCCCCCAACAATCTGGGTCCTCATTTTACCCACCTCGGAAGGATAGCAGAAAGCCTATGCTCCTAGTCCTCAGTGAGGTGCTTCTGCTGAGCCTCCTTGTCGGTCAGATCCAATTTGAACTGAGTTGTTTGGCCAACTCTTTCTCCTGGTGGCTGCTTAGCTCCAGCAACTGCTTCCTGTTGGGGCCCTAAGGAGCCCGGGCGGGCAGGCGAGGAGTGGCGAGTAGAGGCTGGCAAGGCACCCTTCGATGTGAGTGACATCAAGCTGGCCATGCCCACCCAGTCACATGACCACCTAGCCACGCCCACCCAGCCAGTCATTAGGCAGATCAGTGGTCCGTGGGATTTAAAATTATGAATTTGGTGGTCCCTGAGATCCAGAAGGTTGGTGACCCCCCCCCCCACTAGAGAACCCGAGAATGGCCAATCTAGGCAACCATAGAATTCTTTATTGGCCAAGTGTGACTGGACACACAAGGAATTTGTCTTTCATGGCTAAGCTCTCAGTGTACATAAAGATGTAAGGGATAAATCAACCACAGTCATAGTCAACATAAAAATACATTCTTCATAAATCATAAGATACAACACTTCATGATAGTCCTAAGATACTAAATAAGCAATCAACATAAATCGTACTGGGAGACTAAATAAAACAATATAAAAACGTAAAGATACAAGCAACAAGGTTATAGTCTTAAGTAGAAAAGGTAACAGAAAGGATGAGGAGAAGAACAGTAATTACACTCTTAGTAAATAGTTTGAGAGTGTTGTGGGGATGAGTTGTTAAGCAGAGTGATGGCATGTGGGGGAAAACTGTCCTTGTGTCTGGTTGTTCTGATGCGCAATGCTCTATGAGGGTAGAAGTTTAAATAATGTATGTCCATACCAGAGGTGGGTTCCTACTGGTTTGGACTGGTTCGGCCAAGTAGGTAGTAACTCAGCCAGACACGCACCTGAACCGGCGGTGCTATCTTGATTTTCTGTCCTGCCTATGCGCAGAACAATCTTCATTGAAAAAATATAATTATTTCCCTTTTTTAATGTTGTGCGCATTCGCAGACCTTTTGAGGTGCAAAGGCGCACGCATGCAGAGCACGCATCAGGTGTGCATGTAAGCGAAGCTGAACCAGTAGTAATGCCGGCAGGAACCCACCCTGGTTCATACGCAGGGCCAGATTTAGATGAAAAGAGGCCCTAGGCTATTCCACTTATGAGGCCCTTTCACCTCCCATTTTTAAGTTTGTAAATTGCATGAGAGACAATAAAATACATCATTACTGTGATATATATCAATATGTATATCAATATATATATAGCTGGCCTCCCGACGGAGGGCGGCTCTGCTCTGCGGCAAAGGCAGGCAGGCCAGCCGCCTCCCCTGCTGCGCTCAGCTGCCCGGCTCGGCCCCCTCGCCCTCACCTGCCTGGCCACTGGTGGGCTCCGCGTCGACGGGGTGGCTACTGGGAGCGGCCGCGCCTCTCGCCCGACCGCCGGTGCCGGGAACGTGGGCGAGCTCCCCAACTGCTGCGGCGCTGGAACGATCTTAACCAATACATTTTTATGTTTGTTTATTAGTCATCTGCGTAGAATTTCTCCTTATTTTCAGTTCAGTGTTTTAGTGTCCACTGTTTTTAGAATAGTGTAATTTTAATTTTGCTAACAATTTGAATGTAGGCCCCTCTTGATCTCGAGGCCCTAGGCTGAAGCCTAGTTAGCCTATAGGGAAATCCGGCCCTGTTCTTACGCATGCACAATATGTTTCATTGTTTGCACATCACACGCCACAACCATACCACGATCACAAGAAGGCGTGCTCCTTTGCACAATCGCCCAGTGCAGTGTGGTGCTCCTAAACTACACATTTAGGGGGGGAAAAATAATATCTCGAGAAAATGGGAGGAGAGGCTCAGGTTTCGACCCGGCGATTTATCTTGGAGGGTTGCAACTCTGGATCTCCTGCCTTCCCCAACTCTGCCCCTCTCTTAGCTCGGTCGGGAGACGCAGAGACCCTAAACGTTGCCGGCTTGTGTCATTGGTGGGTTTTCTCACTCTACACAAAGACAATTTGGGTTAGGAAGTAGCGATTTTACAAAAGCTTGTAAGCAGATCATTAAAACATGGCAGATGTAACGTCTTCACCTTAGCCCACGGGCTCCCGGGATAAACAAGATTTGCACACGGATGTTAAACTAATGGAAATGCAACATGCAGTAGCAGCCTCCCTCTCTCGGGAGCCGTTTGAACAAAAGGTTTACAATGTGTTCATTTTACTAACCAGAGAGGAGGAATCTCTCCTGGGTTCGTGTGTGTGTGTGTGTGTGTGTGTGTGTGTGTGTGTGTGTGTATTTCAAGAAGAGACAGAGAAAACATTTTCTGACAATGAAGTGGTCAGGAATGAAGCAGAGTGCTTAATCTAATGACTGTATTAATTATCTGAGCATAACACCCAATTTATTTAAAATTGTTTATCTTGAAAAACAAGGCTGCTGGGGGATTTGTGAAATCCCTCGGCTTCCCTCTTTCTGGTGGCAGTTGGCTAACGGTGGCAAATTACATCTAAATTACATATCAACCAATATTAGTATTAATTGTAAAGTAACCTCGGTGTTACTTAATTGTGGGTATAATAAAGGATGACAATTAGTCATAATATATTATTTAACCAAGAAAGATCAATATTGTTTAGAGCAGGTGCCATGTTTAAGTGTCTCAAACGGACTCAAATCTCAAACTGGCTCACTTCAAGACATTGTTCCTTCTGAAATTCACAGAGCTTGTCCAGGAAAACCTCTTTTTTTTTTCGGACGGTGGATTCAAAGCCCGAGATTCCAGAAATTCTGCAAGAAAACCGTGCAAAAAAGAAATAGAAGAGATTTTGAAAACCGTTGCCAAAAATTTTGCAATGATGGTAACCCAGTTATGAAATGAACCCAGATTTCCCCACTGATATTACTTGCCGGAAGTCGGCTGGGAAGGTCACAAGTGACGATCACATCTCTCTCTCTCTCTCTCCCTCTCCCTCTCTCTCTCTCTCTCTCTCTCTCTCTCTCTCTCTCTCTCTCTCTCTCACACACACACACACACACACACACACACCATGCTGGCCTGGGAAATTCTGGGAGTGTCAGGCCTGCAGCCATCTTTTCTTGTGGGTCTTTGGAGTGCCACACTTTCTATTATTCTACTATGCATTTTCTATTGTGGGAAAATGGGACTGTGGGGGATTGTATGGAATTAGATGCAATGTAGCCATAACAACATTCTTTCTAGAAAACCAAGGTCATCATCCTTAGTTTTTGCAATTCTGCACCTGACTGGAACTGGATGGGAGGAAGCTGCCAGCACGGCAGTGGGAGATTGGACCATGTGATGGACTTGTGGGTTTTGGGGCAAGATCTTGAACTGTCAACTGGGTGGGGAAAACCGGGAAGCGTTCAGATTCGGGGTCTCCCAGATGTACCAACATGGCTCTCTTAATAAATTGGAACTTTGAGCAATACTTTGGACTCTGATTTAATTTTGGATGCTATTTGGAACCCTGACAGGGAGTTGAAGTCTGCACCTCTTAAAGTAGCTAAGATTGGGAAACAGTGGTCCAGTCACTCGACCCAAGCGTTTTACTTCTATTTTCAGGCTATATAAATAAACCTATCCATCATCACCACCTTCATCTTGACACGCCTGATCGGGTGACTGTGGGGATGCTATGACGGTTGCAAATGTGGGACACTTTTTTAAGTGCAGTTGTAACTGCGAAGGGCCGTTAAGCGAATTGTCATAAGTCAAGGGCTACCCGTAGAAGCAAAGTTTCTGCCTTGAAGGAGCTCCGTGCCACCCGAAAGACTAGCTAGTTTGCACTAGTGGTGAATATCTGAATATCTCTGGTGGAGAAAGAGGGTGGAGGTTCGTTCTGCAAGCTGGTGGGCTGGTTTCTGAATGTTTCATTACCAGGCTGGGTAACATCTTCAGTGGAGCTTAGGGGATGTTGGTGTCCTAATGTCCATAAGGGCTTCGCGCGGTTTGTAGATCTTGGGATGGTGAGGTCACTTCAGGTGAAGGTCCCATGAGATCAGGGTCCAATATCTCAGGGGCTGCCCCAAAGGAGAGGGAGTCACCCCGTTCTCCAAAACACAAGAAGCAACTAATGGAAACTAATCAAGGAGAGAAGCAACTTAGAACGGAGGAGAAATTTCCTGACAGTTAGAACAATTAACCAGTGGAACAGAAGTTGCCTCCAGAAGTTGTGAATTCTCCAACACTGGAAGTCTTTAAGAAGAGGTTGTCTGAAGTAGTGTAGAGTTTCCTGCCTGAGCAGACGGTTGGACTAGAAGACCTCCAAGGTCCCTTTCAACTCTGTTATTCTATTCTATTCTATTCTACTCTACTCTACTCTACTCTATTGTTATGATGGGTCTTGTGATCACAAGACCCACCACAAGACCCTCACTTGACACACTCATACCTGATCTATCACAAGACCCATCAGAAGATCCTGGCCTGATGGGACCCTCACCTGACGTGATCTCCCCATCACAAAGACCTACTGACCACACAAAGCCCTTAGACACAGAAGAACACCAACACACTGACCTCCCCTAAACTCCACTGAAGGCGTTAACTGGCCTGGTAAGGAAACGTTCGGAAACCAGCCCACCAGCTCAGAGAACGAACCCGCAATCCCGCTAGATAGTTTTTTGAAGCACAAACATCTTCTCCCCCAAAGTCAGTGGTTAATTAGTCCCTTAACTGAAAGCCGTGTGGCTGGGCGCTGTGAGTTGTGAGTTGTGGCTGGGCGTTGTGAGTCCTTGGCTGTAAAGGAGGTGCTCGTTGTCGCCTCCAAGTTCTGGAGAAGGCCAGCTCGGGAGAAGGCCCACCGCCATGGACGTTTTCTTGGAGAGCATTTCAGATGATTTTGCACACTACAATTATCTGCCTAATTAAAATTAAGAAATTAGAACACAGTTAAAAGGAGTCATATTTTGCTCACAGCTAATTTCATTAAAGTATTAATGAAGAGGACTCATTTTCTGGCTGGAGGGGAACTATTTTCTGCAAACGGCCTCCATGCCAGCTAATTTATTCATGCATGAAAAACAACCCAATGAGAAATGTGCAGGCTGGGAACTTCTGGTCCTAATTAAAATATTTAAAACACGATGTCTATTCTGTTTCCATCTAGGCAAATACCTAAGCTTGGAGCCAGCATGGAGCCAATTAACATGGAACAAGCAAACACACAACACCCACAGACTCTGATTAAAGTGCGCATTATTGGACCATACGATATTGTCGAGCACATGTATGTAAATGTTTAATTAACCCATGTCTGAATCCCTGCAATAGTCAAGAAAAGATACTTTCATCCCTGCGGATTGTGGCGGCGTAAGAACAGGTCAACGCCATGTTTTATATATTGCCAGGTCCTTACCTGAGACGGTATTTGGAATTATCCTGCAAAGTCTCAGTCAAGAAATTGGCTATTCTTACTAGGTATATGTACTGACTTTACAGTGGTAGAGTATAACTTGATTCTGCACCTAATAACGGCAGCAAGACTGTTGGTGGCGCAATACTGGAAGAAGGAAGACTTGCCTACAACTCAAGAATGGACATTGAAAGTCACAAACTTAGCCGAGATGGCTAAAATATCGGCATATCTTAAAGACCACTCAAGTGAGAGATATAAACGAGACTGGAAAAAATGGATTGACTATATACAAAACAAATACGGGACCAGGAAACTCCAGTTAGCCTATGCTTAAGATCAGGAATGATCTAAATTGCTTAAAGTTGGTTCAGCAAGAAGAAGCTAAGGTCAATGTAGAATGTCATTAATTTCTTTATTTCTTTTTTCCCAACAGATTTTAGACTGTGTTTGTTAGAAATCCATACCGTGTACGGGTTCTGGGAAGTCGGGGGGGGGGAGGAGGAGGGGGGTTGGGGGTGGAGGGTGGAGGGAGGGAGGGGTATACATTAGGCTAGACAAGAATTTGGTGGTAAACTAGAACTATTTTGACATACAAAAAATTGTACTTCGATGTCTTACTGATTGAGGAATGATGAAATGTTTGCCTTAAAAGAAATAAAACTTTTGAAACGATGAAAAAGAAATTTATTTTGGGGCGGGGGTAGGGGAGGATAATGCTCTTTGTGCACATCAGGGAAACTGAGGAAAGGCGAAGACATGGAAGCGTTATTTGGAGCTGTCCTGGAGTTGCCTTGGCCTCTAGTCGAATGGTATTTCCCGCCGGTGATTACAGACAGAAGCAAGAGCTTAAAACGAAAAGTCAACCTTGGACATCAGAATTGGAGGGATCCTTCTTCTCATTCACCCAAAAGGTCCATGTATGACCCCATTCTGGGGTTTTGATGCACAGAAGAGCCATCCTGGTTTCCATCTTCATGCAAAGATCATTTCTTGTGTGGTGAAATATCATAAGTCAAGGTGTCCCATATGGAAACCTGGCCATGCGCTCTGCCTTCCCTTGCCAGAGAGAGAATGGTAGGAAGGGCCCAGCTCCTGAGGGTGAAAAGAGGGGAAGGAGGGGAAGGAGGAGACTTGGCCCCAGCTTGGTTCTCCTCACTTTTGGCCCCTACCTATGACCTTTTTCTCCCCCCCAAAAAATGCTGGTTCCTTGTGTCATTTTCACAGTTGCATTTCGACAAACGATGCACGCGCAACAGAAGGAAGTTAGACGTGAGCCGCCCGACCAAGAGGAAGGGCTTGGAAGTGCTTTGTTGTTAGTTGTGAAGTCGTGTCTGACCCATCGTGACCCCCTGGACAATGTTTCTCCAGGCCTTCCTGTCCTCTCCCATCCTCTGGAGTCCATTCAATCTCACGCTGACTGCTTCAGTGACTCCATCCAGCCACCTCCTTCTCTGCCATCCCCTTCTTCTTCTTTTGCCCTCAATTCTTCCCAGCATCTTCTCCAGGGGGTCCTTCTTCCTTCTCCTTGGGGGCCAAAGTCTTTGAGTTTCCTCTTCTAAAGAGCAGTCAGGGTTGATCTCCTCTAGGACTGACCGGTTGGATGGCCTTGCAGTCCAAGGGACTCAATGCAGGAGTCTTCTTCTCCAGCACCAGAGTTCAAAGGCCTCCATTCTTTGGTGCTCAGCCTTCCTTATGGTGCAACTTTCACAGCCATCCATGGCAACTGGGAAAACCACAGCCTTGACTAGACACACTTTTGTTGGCAGGGTGAGGTCTCTGGTTTTTAGTTTGAAGCCCCTTGCTGTTTCTCAGAGCCCCCCGTTGCCAGTTTAATGATTCTCTTTCCAAAATGTTTCTTTATCCTTCCTGCCAGCCAAAGGGAACCCATGGCAAGGGACTTTTTTTAAAAAAATTAGAAAGTTGATTATTTTTCTCTTTCAAATTCATTCACAAATATACACTCTTATAATTACCATTATCTATTCATCATTAATCTTTATTGTTATTTTCTTATAAATATATAGAATACAGTTTGGGTCTCTTCCTTGCCACCCCATGCCCACATCTTATTCTGCAACAACCTTGCTCCTTCAACCTTCTCAACCTCCCTTCTCTGCCCTCTTCTTTCCTCCTCTCCTTCCTCCTTTTTTTCTTCCCCTCTCTTCCCCCCCTCCTCTCTTCTCCTCCTTCCCCTCTCTCCTCCTCTTTTCCCCTTCCTTACTTCGTCTGCTTTGCCCTTCCTTCCTTTCCCTCCTCATCCTTCTTCCTTCCTTCTTCCCCTCCCTTCCTCCTTCCTCTCTTCTCTTCCTCCTTCCCCTCTCTCCTCCTCTTAATTCCCCTCCCTTACTTCCTCTGCTTTACCCTTTCTTCCTTTCCCTCCTCATCCTTCTTCCTTTCTTCTTCCCCTCCCTTCCCCCCTCCTCCTCTCTTCTCCTCCTTCCTACTCTCTCACCTACTCTTAATTCCCCTTCCTTACTTCTTCTGCTTTGCCCTTCCTTCCTTTCCCTCCTGATCCTCCCCTGTTTCTTCTTCCCCTCTCTTTCCCCCCCCCTCCTCTCTTCTCCTCCTCCTTCCCCTCTCTCCTCCTCTTAATTCCCCTCTCTTACTTCCTCTGCTTTACCCTTTCTTCCTTTCCTTCCTCATCCTCCCTCCTTTCCCTTGTTGCCAGCACGGGACAGCGTTTCCAGGTGCCACCAACCATCAGAAGCTGCTGGAACAAGCCAGTGCAACTAAAAGACAAGAAGAAAAAAGTTCTTTTAGGGTGTTTATTGGTCTTCGCCTTCTATAATCCCTGGGTAAGAATTGCAGGGGAGCACAGCTGCAGGCGAAGGGAAATGAACCTAAGCCATTCCGATCTCCCCGGAAGAGGCCAGTGAGAGAAGGGGGGGCTGGAGTCCATGGGCCTCTTGCCTGCCTGGAAAGTCTGCAAGAAAGAAGAAGGAAGTGATGTATGGAAGCGGCTGCTCTTTTAATGCCTCTTTAGCCAGACAAACATCTGGCTAAACATCTCGCTGCCCAGGATGGCAGCGGCATCTTCTTGAGAGAGAGAGAAATTTCAAGGAGGAGCATCCTTCAACTTGAACTCCCTTGAATATGCAGACATTTTGCTGCTGGCGTAACGAGCCCCTTTTGAATATTTCATCAAGCTTTGCCATCCCACTCCGGGCTCTGAGAAGGGGAGGCTGACCACCACCACTGCTAAATGCCCATTAAGATGCCAAGTGTCTCTTTTAAAAGGTGCTTAGCCAAACCAGGACCATCACCTGCTGTGCCTCCCTCCACCCCCACCCCACCCCCATGGAAAGGAAGGCGCGCTGGAGTTGGAGGAGGAGGGGGGGGAAGTAAGGGGTGCTCAGCATCATCTCCCCCCCCAAGGTGGTTGTTGGGACCTCCTGTAGCAAGTGTGGGGGGGGGGACAGAAAAGACCTGTTTGCAGTGGAATTGCATGGGGATCAGAGCTTCTGATTTAGAGCCGAGGTGGCGCAGTGGGTAGAGTGCAGCACTGCAGGCCACTTCAGCTGACTGCTATCTGCAGTTCGGCGGTTCAAATCTCACCGGCTCAAGGTTGACTCAGCCTTCCATCCTTCCGAGGTGGGTGAAATGAGGACCAGGATTGTTGGGGGCGATATGCTGACTCTGTAAACCGCTTAGAGAGGGCTGAAAGCCCTATGAAGCGGTAGATAAGTCTAACTGCTATTGCTCTTCCTTCCTTCCTTCCTTCCTTCCCTCCTCCCTCCCTTCTTTCCTCCTTCCCTCAGCCTTCCATCCTTCCGAGGTGGGTGAAATGAGGACCCAGACTGTGGGGGGGGGATATGCTGACTCTGTAAACCGCTTAGAGAGGGCTGAAAGCCCTATGAAGCGGTAGATAAGTCTAACTGCTATTGCTGTTGCTATTTCTCAACCACAGCAACTTTAAGACATGTGGACTTCAACTCCCAGAATTCCCCAGACAGCCATGGGTGTCGTGCACCACCAGTTTGCTTCACCTTCACAGCCTGCCTCCCTTACTTACCACCTCTGCCCCCCCCACTGCAAAAAAGAAAGGGAGGTCCTCCCCCCCCACTCTTAATATCCGGAAGGCAGCATATCCCAACCTTCGTTTGCTCCAACAAGCAGTAGTGTTTGAGGTTGCTTTCTTGCAGACGTTTCATTACCCAGCCAGGTAACATCATCAGTGCTAGAAGGGAGTGAGATTTGTAGAGTGGAGGAGGAGGAAAGGAGGTGAGGGAGCGAGGAGGAGAGGAAGAGGAGGAGGACTGTGAGGTCACTGGTGCTCTCTGAGTTTCTTGGAGACGCTTCATGTTCTAACTGGGCAACATCATCAGTGCACTAGTTGGGTCAGGGAAACAAGCTCAGAGAACCCCAAGGACCACGATTATCCTCCTCCTCCTCCTCTCCGCAAATCCCTCTCCCTTCTAGCACTGATGAAGTTACCTAGTAGGGTCATGAAGCGTCTGCCAGAAACCCACCCAGCTCAGAGGGCCCCAAGGACTGGCCCCTCACAAACAATTCTCTGAGAAAGGGCCCCCGTTCTTCAGCCTTTTCCAGGAGCTGCACTCACACCTGAGAAGGACCCAAAGTCAAACCTAGACCCCCCCCCCAGGTTGGCTCTTCCTGTCCCCCCTCCCAACCCTCGCCTCTCCTCCCCCGCCCCCAGAGCCTCTGGCCAATGCTCCGGATTTCGGCGGCCTGTGTGTGTTTTGAAGGCTGTCCGTCCAGCCAGGCAGGCAGGAGAGAGGTAAGCCTGCTCCTCTTCCTTCCCCGTTAAAAGTGACAGCCCACCTAATTAGGCCTAATAAAGCCGCTACCACTGGAGCCAGGCAGGAGGGATCTAAGGGAAGATGGCATTGACCCACACAAGAAAACAGGTGCCGCCTTCGGGCAGCTCCAGCAAGCTTCATCTCTCCCCCCCACCCCTCCCGCCCAGATGAGAGAGCAAGTGGGCTCATCCCGTATTCAAATGCAGGGAAGATGTTTTTTCTCTCCAGTTCTTAGATCAAGAACAAAAAGGAAGAAGGAGAAGAAGGAGGAGAAGAAAGAGGGACACCCTCCCTGGTCTAATCAAAAAAAAGAGTGGGGGGGGGGGTTGCACTGACAATCTTTCTTCTTCCCAGCTCTGCATTCAAAGCCCAGAGACCCTCCTTCCCTGCATCATCCCACTCCCCATTCTGTTTTATAATATCACTTAAAGCGATGCTTTTGAATCTCAGGCAGCTCTTTGTTACGGTGGAAAAATCAAAAATTCTTCAGAAGGAAACGCACTTCAGGTTTTCCGCACCCAGCACACACACACACACACACACACACACACACACACAGGGCCGCCTGGCTTCCCCCCCCCCCCCGGTTCTCCCCCTGCTCTGCGCTGGGAAGGAAGGACCCCCGCGTGGAAGGCTGGGCTGCACCCAGGCCCCCGTCTGTAGATGTGAGGAGCTGCTTAAGTAATTATTAGTGCTGAGAGCGTGACATCCCCTCTTGTCAACAACCGACATTAAACGGAGCCCAGAGAGGAGAGGCAGAATCAGCAGGATGGAGAGCAAAATTAAGTCTGTTGCTGAAGATTGAAACAAATAACTTTTCCTTCCCTTCCTTTCCTTTCTTCTACATTCCTTCCCTTCCTTTCCTTTCAATTTCTTTCCTTCCTTCCTTCCCTTCTTCCCTTCGCTTCCTTTCTTTTCCCTTCCCTTCCTTTCCCTTCTTCTATATTCCCCCCTTCCTTTCCAATCCTTTGCTTTCCTTCCTTCCTTTCAATTTTTTTCCTTCCTTCTTTCCCTTCCCTTCCTTTCCCTTTTTCTACATTCCCTCCCTTCCTTTCTTTTCCAATCCTTTCCTTTGCTTTCCTTTGCTTTCCTTCCTTCCTTTCAATTTTTTCCTTCCTTCTTTCCCTTCCCTTCCTTTCCCTTTTTCTACATTCCTTCCCTTCCTTTCTTTTCCAATCCTTTGCTTTGCTTTCCTTCCTTCCTTCCCTTCTTCCCTTCGCTTCCTTTCTTTTCCCTTCCCTTCCTTTCCCTTCTTCTACATTCCTTCCCTTCCTTTCTTTTCCAATCCTTTGCTTTGCTTTCTTTTGCTTTCCTTCCCTTCCCTTCCTTTCCCTTCTTCTATTCCTTCCCTTTGCTTCCTTTCCTTTCCTTCCCTTCCTTTCCCTTCTTCTATATTCCTCCCCTTCCTTTCTTTTCCAATCCTTTGCTTTCCTTCCCTTCCCTTCTTCCCTTCGCTCCTCCCCTCACCGAGAGTTGTTCAGTGAGTAACACGGTTGTTAAGTGAGTCAGGCTTCCCCATTGGCTCTGCTTGTCAGAAGGGGCATCAAAAGGGGATCCCATGATCCCAAAAGGGGACCCTGCAACCGTCATAAGTATGAGTCAGTTGCCAAGTAAGTGGCCGGATTCTGATCACCTGACCCTGGGGATGCGGCAAAGGTCATAAGTGTGAGGACCGGCCGTCAGTCCCTTTGGTCAAATGGTCACTAAACAGACGGTGGGGAGTCCTGTCTTGCTAGCCTCCCCCTCTGGGTGACCTTGGCGATCCAGGCGTCCTGCTGCGGGCGGCGGGGAGAGGCCGCCTGCGCCCAAGCGCTGCCCCCGGGGGTGGCCGCCTTCCTTCCCCCGAGCCCGCCCTGCCAGCGGAGGGAAAGTGCTGCCTTGGCAGTTTCCGCGGCGCCTTTGCAGCCATTAAGAATCTGCCGGTTATTTATTTCGGGGTCTCGTTATTAGCCGCGCGGAGGATATTATTCTAATTAGTCCCGTCCAATCAGCGGGATTGCTCGCCTGCCTCCTTTGCACCCGCTTTGTCTTCCCCACCGCGGTTCTAATCCGGGGAGACACCGAGCATTTACACCGACCCGCGATGGGGAGGTCGAGCCCGTTTGCCCTTCCAGTCGATTAGCGCCCCGGCGTAATTGTGCTTCTCCCTCGCCCTGTGACGGATCGGATCCGGGCGGGCATCGGAGCACGAAGGAGGAGCAGCCCCTTCCTCTATGATTTGGCCCCATAATACCAATATGTGTTTATTGGGGGGGGTTAGGGGGCCCCGCTGGCGATGCCGGGTCTCTTTCACTCCGGAACCACCAAAGAGAGGGAGGGGCTCACTCCCCAAAGGACCCCCCCCCCGCTTGCGAAGGAATTCCGGTGGAGGGATGGAAAATGTCGCTTTCAGTCCAAGTTGGGGCCTGGCTTGACTCCGGAGAAGCAGCAAGGGGCTCAACCTGCAAAATCGCAAGAGACACGGAAGATTCCTTCCCCACTTCCGACCGAGACAGAGCCCCAAATTTCTGCCGTTGGTTGTGAAGTTACTTTTGCCCCCAAATTCGAGTCACCGACCTTTTCTTGCCACAATTGCTAAGTGAGTCACTGCGGCTGTTAAGGTGGGAACTCGGTTGTTAAGCGAATCTGACTTTGCTTGTCTGAAGGTCCCCAAAGGTGACACCCCCCCCAATGGAGCAACCGCCATAAATGTGAGTCAGTTGCCAAGGGTTCAAATTTCGATCATGTGACCATGAGGATGCAGCAATGGTCGTAAAGTGTGAAAGATGGCCGAAAAGGGTGAAAAACAAGGGAGAGAGAAAGAGAGAATGAGAAAGAGAGAATGACAGAGAGAAAGAATGAGAGAGAGAAAGAAAGAGAATGAGAGAGAAAGAGAGAGAATGACAGTGAGAGAGACAGAATGAGAGAAAGAATAAGAGAAAGAAAGAAAGAAAGAAAGAGAAAGAATGAGAGAAAGAGAGAAAGAAAGAGAATGAGAGAGAAAGAGAGAGAGAGAAAGAAAGAATGAGAGAGAAAGAATGAGAGAAAGCGAGAGAGAATCACAGTGAGAGAGACAGAATTAGAGAAAGAAAGAAAGAGAATGAGAGAGAATGAGAGAGAGAGAATGGGGGAGAGAATGACAGAGAAAGAATGAGAGAAAGAGAGAAAGAAAGAATGAGAGAGAATGAGAGAGAGAGAGAAAGAAAGAGAATGAGAGAAAGAATGAGAGAAAGAGAGAAAGAAAGAGAATGAGAGAGAGAATGAGAGAAAGAGAAAGAAAGAGAATGAGAGAGAGAAAATGAGAGAGAGAGAGAGAATGAGAGAGAGAGAGAGAGAGAGAGAGAGAGAGAGAAGTGGAATTCTTTACAAAGTTCCCTTGCGAATTAAGCTTCTAGTCCTTAATGCCTGAGGCAGCTGGGAGAAAAATGGGCCAGGCCACAGACCAGCTGCAACCTACCAGGTGCTCTGCGCATTCCTTCCTAAGGTGGCATTTAGGTCACTGCAGAAGCTGCTCCCTTGGTGGGCATAACCTCCCCCACCCCTTCCGACAGGCCCAGCAGAGCCGCTCCCAGGAGTGGCCTTTGGGTGCCGGTTCAGGAGGAGGCGATGGGGCGAAGGCTCCCCAGCCCTCCCGAACAGCAGAAAAGAGAACCAGACGTGCGTCTCTGGCACCTGTCAGTTTCCCCATCTTCACCCCAGCAGTAACTACTCAGAAGAAGCCGGTATCAAAGGGGGGGGGGGAAATTGAGAGAGGGGGGGGGGCTGTTTTCCTCTGCCGAAGCTCAGGGTGGTTACAGCTCCTTTAACAATATTTATAATGAAGGGAGAAGGTTGAGGTGTCAGGGAGGATTACGCAGTCAGCTGCCTCTCGCTCGGTGCTCCCCTTAGGCGAGCAGTCAAGGTACCTGATTCCCGATTCTCAAACAGAAAAGCTTGAAAGCAGCCCTGGCTAATAAAGTTTGCATATCCCTAAGAAGAAGAGCACACAATCAAGGAGAAAAAGGCGCAGGAAGATTAAACAAAAGCAGCTCGGCTCGGATGGGAAACGATAAAAATTTCAGGGGCTGAGAAGTTGGTGGGTTTTGCCTCTTCCTCCCTCCTTCCCTCCCTCTCTCCCTCTCTCCCCCCAGAAGAAGCATCCGTCCACTTTGATCTCCTGACTTCTGCATCAAAGGGTATTAAACATTCAGGTGCTTTCATTAGGTTGGGAGAGGAGGGGAGCTTGGCATGTCGGGAGGAAAAACCTCCCTTCCTAACTCGTTGCACGTGTACGAAGGAGAGGAGGAAAATCTGCAGCAGCAGAAAAATCTGGAAAAAAAAAGTTTTGGGTCTTGCCTGCATGCCATCTTTTTAGTTTGCAGGCCTGCCACACTTTCTATTGTGGGAAAATACGGAGTTGGGTGATATGTAGCCATAATAACATTCTTCTTAGAAAGCCAAGGTCATCTTTGTGTCTGCACCTGGCCGGAACTGGATGGGTGGAATCTGTCTTAGCCACAGGGAGACCCTAACCCTCTTGGAGGCCCTAACAGAAAACGAGACTCTGTAATCACTCAACATGATAAGGCAGAGGCCTTCAAACTTTGGCCACTTTAAGACTTGTGGACTTCAGTTCCCAGAATTCCCCAGCCAGCATAACTGACTCTCTTGTCATCCCTTCCTCTGCAAACTCTCCACTTAGATCAGAGGCCTTCAAACTTGGCCACTTTAAGACTTGTGGACTTCAATTCCCAGAATTCCCCAGCCAGCATAACTGACTCTCTTGTCATCCCTTCCTCTGCAATCTCTCCACTTAGATCAGAGGTCTTCAAACTTGGCCACTTTAAGACTTGTGGACTTCAATTCCCAGAATTCTCCAGCCAGCATAACTGACTCTCTTGTTATCCCTTCCTCTGCAAACTCTCCACTTAGATCAGAGGCCTTCAAACTTTGGCCTCTTTAAGACTTGTGGACTTCAACTCCCAGAATTCTCCAGCCAGCATAACTGACTCTCTTGTCATCCCTTTCTCTGCAATCTCTCCATTTAGATCAGAGGCCTTCAAACTTTGGCCACTTTAAGACTTGTGGACTTCAATTCCCAGAATTCCCCAGCCAGCATAATTTACTCTCTTGTCATCCCTTCCTCTGCAATCTCTCCACTTAGATCAGAGGTCTTCAAACTCGGCCACTTTAAGACTTGTGGACTTCAACTCCCAGAATTCTCCAGCCAGCTATGCTTAAAGTCTTAAAATGGCCAAGTTTGGGGACTCCTGCGATAAGGAAATTGGCCAAGCTGCAGAAAACAGATGGGCTGGGAAGGGGCTTTTTTCAAGAGAACGTGTGAAGCTGTCAGAAAAAAAGGCACCTCTTAATTAAGGAGAGCCCTGGGAGATTTGGGGGTCGGGTGTTGGAGGTGCGGAATAAATCTATTGTTGGCAGATCATCCAAGTCAAGGCCTCTCTACGTGGTCACTAAAAGCTGGCACCAGCTTGATGGCACATAGTCCAAACCAATGGTTCCCAAACTTGGCAACTTTAAGACTTGTGGACTTCAACTCCCAGAATTGGAGTATGTGCAGAGCTGGCTGGAGAATTCTGGGAGTTGAAGTCCACAAGTCTTAAAGTTGCCAAGTTTTGGAACCACTGGTCCAAACAATGCATTAAACGAAAGACAGAATCTGCAACCTCTGTTTTGCACAAATCACCCCATGAAACTTGGCTGACCTGCAGCATGACAGACAAAGCAGAAGAAGCGGGGGGGGAAATACTCCACTCGGTGTCTCTGACGTACCTGGGAAGACGGTATCGATGCTATTGGTCCCCCTTAAAGTAAACATCTTCCGCAGCCTAAGTGCAGATGTGTGCCTGTCCATTTGGGGAACATCTGCAGGAAATTCATCTGTTCCACAGCTATTAAATCTCAATAAACACACTTAAAGCAATCAATGGGAGTTGAATGGGCAATTACGGTCTTATTAATTCCAAACAGATTCTGCCTCTTACCTTAAACAGCTCCAGGCTGACATTCGCCTCCCAAATTACAGCCTCAGATGAAAGGAGAAGCAACGGGACTGACCTCACGGAGATAAGAAGAGAAAACCAGAGGCCTCTCCATGGTTGGCTTTAAAAATAAATAAATCCATTATTATTTCTACAATACTTTGCTTCCATTTTGGCATTCAAGGGGACCCAGGTCAGAAGGAGAGAAACTCAATAGCAATAGCAATAGCAGTTAGACTTATCTACCGCTTCATAGGGCTTTCAGCCCTCTCTAAGCAGTTTACAGAGTCAGCATATCGCCCCCAACAACAATCTGGGTCCTCATTTTACCCACCTCGGAAGGATGGAAGGCTGAGTCAACCTTGAGCCGGTGAGATTTGAACCGCTGAACTGCAGATAACAGTCAGCTGAAATAGCAGTTAGACTTATATACCACTTCATAGGGCTTTCAGCCCTCTCTAAGCGGTTTACAGAGAGTCAGCATATTGCCCCCAACAACAATCTGGGTCCTCATTTTACCCACCTCGGAAGGATGGAAGGCTGAGTCAACCTTGAGCCGGTGAGATTTGAACCGCTGAACTGCAGATAACAGTCAGCTGAAATAGCAGTTAGACTTATATACCACTTCATAGGGCTTTCAGCCCTCTCTAAGCGGTTTACAGAGAGTCAGCATATTGCCCCCAACAACAATCTGGGTCCTCATTTCACCCACCTCGGAAGGATGGAAGGCTGAGTCAACCTTGAGCCGGTGAGATTTGAACAGCCGAACTGCAGAACTGCAGTCAGCTGAAGTAGCCTGCAGTGCTGCATTTAACCACTGCGCCACCTCAAGGCAAGAGGTCAACCTCCAGGAACTGTCCGAGGTCCTGTGCCATCCCTTTAAGCCACCTCTTCTTTTTGCACTTCAGGCCTGCCACATTTTCTACTGTGGGACAATGGGAGGGGCATTATATGGAGTGATGGGTGATATGTAGCCATAACAACATTCTTCTTAGAAAGACAAGGTCATCCTTTGTCTCTGCACCTGGCCGGATGTGGACGGGAGGAATCTGTCTTTGTGGCAGTGGGAGATTGGACCATGGGATGGACTGGTGGGTGTGGGGATGCAAGATCTTGAACTTTCAACTGGGTGAGGAAAACCGGGAAGCTTTCAGATTCATGTTTTCCCAGATGTGCCAACATGGCTCTCTTAATCAATTGGAACTTTGAGGAACCTCTTGCCTCAGATTCTTATTTTATTTTGGATGCTGTTTGGAACCCGGACATCCTGGACCTACCAACCTGCTCGAGAGGCTCTTGGGGGGCTCCTGCTAGATCTGTCCCGAAGGCGCTTCTTTCCCCCCCCCCCAAGAGGCAACTGGACTTCCTGGTTTTTCTTTGAAGACATTTCTCTTCTCATCCCAGAAGCTTCGTCAGCTTCTTGGACCCAGAAGTGAAACATCTTCAAAGAAAAACCAGAAAGTCCAGTTGCCCCTTTTAAAAAAAGCACCTTGACCTGGAGGACTCAGAAGCTCCCTGGAGATCTGCTGGATCTCTGTTTTGCAATCATGGCAGCTTTAAGATGGGTGGATTTCAACTCCCAGAATTCCCCATCCGGTGTGGCTCTGGGACAATTCACTAAGGCAACCCCAAGTTTTAGCCAAGCCATAACCCTTAAATATGTCTAGGACTCTGCCTATTTTTAAGCATCAATGATTCTGGTTTTCTTCACCTCCACAAAGGTGCTTCTTCTGCGGCTTTTCCAATTGCTGGCTTTTTTCTGAGTTTTGAAAATACAGCAAGCAAGACCCACAAGGACTAGGACGTTTGAAGAAGTGGGGCCCTTTAAAATTAAAAGTTGGCTCAACTTCTACAATCTGACCTTCAGCTCCAGCAGGGCCTCCTGCTCAAGCTCGCGTGCGGGGGGGTGTTGCTTGTCAGACTAGAAGACCTCTGAGGTCCCTTCCGACTCCAATAATGTCCTACATTCTAGGTTTTGATGCAATCTACCACACCAATCCACCCGGAATCTGATGGATCCCAAACCCAGGCCGTTAATCTGAAGCAAAGATGCAGATCTGCACAGAGCAGGAAGGATCCCGGCTCCTATTGTTCGACCTTTTCCAAAATAATGGCATGGGCTGTTTACATGACAGAGCCTCTTTTGCCTTCTCTGTCCCACCCCCCACTCTTCTTTGCCCTCCCCTTCACAGTTCACACACACCCTCCCGGTTTCTTGGTCCTTTTATACTCCGTCTTCTTCTGCCGAGAGCATCACCAACTTTTCCCCCGCTTTGCATTTCGGCCCCTTTCCACTGTCAGGCAGACAGAAAACAGGAGAGGGGAGATGACAAATCTCCCCCCCTCCACCGCCCCCCCCTTGTGAGAGAGCTTCAGGCCACTGTTTCAGCTCCGCCACCTTCGCGGCTGCATTTGCATATCAAGGCCGAACCCGAGTGTGCCGTCTTTGGAGCTGTTCCCTTTGCCAGAAACAGAAGAGCCAAGAAAACACAGCAAGCAGCAGGAAGGAGGAAGGGAGGGGGGGGGGGGGCTCTCACTTCATCAAGGCCCACGCAGGAATTTTCCTTGGGAAGGTGCAGGATTTGCACTCCTGGCGCTTTGCAGGCAAAACGAAAAACCCTGGAAAAGCAAAACAGAAATCCAGTCGCAAAAAAACAACCGGGAGAGTTTGAGCAAGAGGATTGCAAGCCGAACCTCACAGGACCTGCATTCCCTTTAATGGTGGTGAGGGCTTGCCAGTGGATTGGGCCCTGCCTTAATAAGCAGCCTCCCTCCCTCCTTCCTGCAGACCTCCCTCCCCCCTTCATTTTAAGACCAGCAGACGGCACAGCAGAGCCAAAATTAAGCCCCTTGAAACCCCTGTCCCAGAGTCGGCCCAAGCACCATCCTTGAAGGCAGAGAACGAACTAGGTTTTAGGAAAGGAGGGGGGGGGGAAAGCATGTTTTCTGTTCTCCTGGCTCTCCTGCATTTCTCTGGGGAGAATTCCCATTGGCTGCTGTTGACCCTCGGCACCTTCCTCTGGGCATGTGCAGAATGCCTCCCATCCTTTCACAGGGCCAAGCCAGCTCTCCTCCCTGGCTTTGAACAGGTTCAGCTCCCAGGACAGAAGTAAAAGAAGTACATGGCCTTCTTTTGGGAGAGGATCCTGCAAGATGGGCAACTTGTGTCTCCACAAACACACAAACACACACAGAGAGAGAGAAACTCTCCTTCTGGCTCGGCTGCAAATTACGGGGCCAAACTTCACCCTCAGTTTGCGGAAAGTCCCTCTGAGTTCATATGAAATTCTTGCACTGGCTTTAGAGAGAGGCTTTCTTCTTGCAAAAATAAGGTCAAAGTTATTATATCGGTCAGGAATCCTGGCTTAGACATACCAGGTTTTCAGGGGGTTTATGTAGCATTGCCACATCAACAATTAAATTAAAAGATTCCAAGTTCTTTTAAACTTTGTTCTGATTTTTCGTTCCATTTTTGATAATTTTGCTAAGTTTTCTTGTAATGTTTGCTCGAACAGAAAGATCCCTCCTTGCTTGTCAGGACAATGTTGGATTATGGCTTAGAGCAGATCGATTTGAACCCAAGTAAGGTCAGATCCGCCTTCGGTTCCAACCTCCCACGCTGGTTCCTAGCAGAATCCAGGCGGAATCCAGATGGCAAAGCCCACCCTTACCCTCCTGCCTTGAAAGGACGCTCAGAGCAGAGATGGGTCTTGGAGGCAATTTGGCATCACCGCCAGAAGCTTCAATAAATAAATAATATTTGTCCCTATTAAAAACGGGGGCAGCTCTGAAATTTTGCAAAGAGAAGCAAGAACCGCAACTCCCATTTCCTTTTTGAAGAGAAGAAGAAGAAGAAGAAGAAAAGGAGGAGGAGGAGGAGGAGGAGGAGGAGGAGGAGGAGGAGGAGGAGGAAGAAGAAGAAGAAGAAGAAGAAGAAGAAGAAGAAGAAGAAGAAGAAGAAGAAGAAGAAGAAGAAGAAGAGCAGTTCCTTGCCCTCTTTTCTCCTTGGTGCTAGATATTCGGAGAGGCGGCCACAAAGAGAAGCCATCCCAGCTGAGCACAGATGCACCCAACAGCCAAGCAAGTGACCGGAGACACCTCCAGGCCTCCCAATAATTCTGCAAAGCAGCAGCTGCTCCACTCGAGCAGGGGAGGGCTTCCTCCCCCCACCCCCCTCATCATGGCCACCAGCAAGAAGCAGCATGGAGCGTAATTAGCCTCCCCTAAACACAATAATCCCCCCCCTCCAAACTCTTTTGCAAATCATAAGCCGGATGATCTTCAAAGAACCTCTTGTCAGAACTACATCCTGGCGTAGCTGCGTGTCCTTGCCCTACAGATGGAAAGTTCCTGTGGACCCCTGGCCAAAGACGGCTGGCCCTGGTTAAAGACTCATCCCTGCCATCCCAACTTCAGGGGATGAATTATGGGGAGGGGGGGAGGAAACGAGGCTGAGAGTCAGTTCCACCTGCCAAGAGAAATGCATCATCTGCAAAATTTTGCCTGAAATTCTGATTTTGTTTAGGAAGAAAAGGGTTCTGCGTTGCTTGGAACGGGGTGGAAAAAGAGGGCTCAAACTGGGGGAGGGGCAGCCCAGCCCAAAGGGTCCTATAGGAAGGGGAACATGGCTGGCTGGGGGATTCTGGGAACTGAAATCCACATATCTTCAAATTACCAAAGTTGAGACTCAGGGCGGCTGTCATGCCTGCAAACCATCTTTTCTTTTTGGGCTTCAGGCCTGCCCCACTTTCTACTCTCTACTTTCTATTGTGGGAAAATGGGATTATACGGAGTTGGGTGATATGTAGCCATAACAACATTCTTCTTAGAAAGTGAAGGTCATCTTTGTCTCTGCACCTGACCAGAACTGGATGGGTGGAATCCGTCTTTGTGGTAGTGGGAGATTGGACCATGGGATGGACTTGTGGGGGTGTGGGAAAGATCTTGAACTTTCAACTACTGGGTGAGGAAAACTGGGAAGTTTTCAGATTCAGGTTTTCCCAGATGTGCCAACAAGGCTCTCTTCATCAGTTGGAACTTTGGGGAAATCCTTTGCCTCGGACTCTGATTTACTTTTGGAGGCTATTTGGAACCCTGATAGCGGTGTTCAACAGGAAATAATACAGGAAAAAAATAGAATAACCTGTGTACTAAAGGAAACAACAGACCAACAAGTCTCCTATCAAGGGTTTACCACCCACCCTGACCCCCAACCTGGGGGGGAAGTCAAGGCTTAAAATGTAGTGGGATCCCAATTTCTGCCACCACCCCCCCAGTTTATGTTGCAAATTATATTGCAGAAAGTAAGCAAATAATCAAAAGGGAAGCAGAAATCTCTGGTGTGATAAAATTAGAGGAGTTATTGGCCAAAATTAAACATCTTCTCCGAAGCTGTTGTCCCACCAGATTCATAAAAACAATGGAGTCAAGATATCAGACCAGAAATGGTTCTGCTACTCTAACCGTTTCTTCTATGAAAATTTAGGCGTCTCTGGATCCTTCAAGGTTACTTCAGCCCAGAGAGTTCCTTGTAAACAAAAACCGAAAATACTTGCAAACCTTTTAATTTCCAAGTTAATGAATTCATGGGCCTCTCCATCCACCAGGGATTCAGCCCGGCGGAGGGTCTGGATTCCAGGCAGACCCCCTGCCCCAAGAGTCGCTTGTGAGCGGCGTGAAATCACCCTCAGCCACTTGTCAGCTTCTTCCCAATATTAAAATGTTTAAAGATAATAAACAGAGGCAGAAAATTGACTTGCTTTATCCGTGCCTGACTTCGGAACAACTGGATTATCAGCAGATTGGAGGTAATTAATTATAATCTTCCAGGGGGAAACGTGGCCTAACGGGCTCATTAAGGGGAAGGTTGCCCACCCCGTTTCTTAAGTCCTGGTGGTTATAAACGCCAGCGAAGAATGTTTGATGAGGGATTTTGAAAACTTTATCGTGAATCTTTTCCACTTCAGGCGGGGAAGACATCAAGGGAGCTCCGGTGTCTCTTCTTCAACCTGGCGCCCCAGATGTGCTACACAACAACCCACATCAGGCGCAACGCCGCATCGATCCGTGTTGAGGGCAGCCCAACCCAATGAGTAGATGTTGGGTTGGACAAAGCTGCTCTATAGATCACGAGGTGGTTGGGTGGAGAGGTCAACAACAGCAAGACAGGGTCACGTGATCAAAGCCACACCCACCTGTGAAATAGGGGTGGAGCTTCAACACACAGAATCACATGGTCACCGGTTGATTTTCTTAACTCCTTTGTGGGCCCTCCTGGTAACCAGCAGGTTGATTCTGAACCAAGATGCTAGTCCTGTTGGCTTCTTCTGCAAGCAACCATCGTCCCAGATGTAACGATGGATGGGAAGAAAGTGACTCTCGTTCCCATCCACCACTCCTGAATCAGGGACACCTCAGTCTCCTCAATTTGGAGGTGCCAATGACCTGGAAGCTGCACCCCTCAGCAAGAGGATGGGCACCAAGACACTCAAGGAATCTCCTTGGATGCCCAGCTTTGAGTGGAGAAAGATGCTGATGATGAAAGTTGGGTCCCTGGAGATGTGTAGGATCAGGACATCGCCTTCCCTTCCATCCTGAAGCAGAGGCGAACATCTGTCCTTCCCTCTGCCCAGCTGTGGGGGCCTCATCCTGACCTCTGGAGCCACAGAAAACCCAGATTGGTTCCTTGTGACTTTCACCTTCCAGAGTCTCTCTTGGCAGTGGATCAGGGTCTTTGCTACTCTTGGGTCTCACTCCAAAATGCTTCGCTCATTTATTTCTTTATTCAAGTTAGCACACGGACGCAATATTCCTTCCTCCTCCTATTTTGCCCGCAACAACATGGGCTGGACTGAGAGAGACGGATTGGCCCAAGGTCAGCCGGGCAGTTTTTGTTCAAAGGGGTTCAGGTGCCTTGACAAGGTGGCGCCACCAACGGTTTTACCCACATTGTCATGCGTGGCATGCCTATAGAAAAGGGGCAGGGGTCCAACCCCTACCTTAACTTTTTAGACCCCCCCCCACTCTGTCCCCTTCCCTGCGCCGAGGTGGTGCAGTGGTTAAATGCAGCACTGCAGGCTACTTCAGCTGATTGTTATCTGCAGTTCGGCTGTTCTAATCTCACCGGCTCAAGGTTGACTCAGCCTTCCATCCTTCCGAGGTGGGTAAAATGAGGACCCGGATTGTTGTTGGGGGCGATATGCTGACTCTGTAAACCGCTTAGAGAGGGCTGAAAGCCCTGTGAAGCGGCATATAAGTCTAACTGCTATTGCTATTGCTATTGTTTGGGCATTCCTCTGCAGGAAGGCCGGCCTTCCAATCGTCAGCCTCCCCCTCTGGCCACCTCCGTCCCCTCCCCAGGAGGAAGGGCGTGTGCCTCCTCCTAATTTGAAAACACCAGACACTAATCGGCTGGTTTTTCCTGATGTTTGCCTTCCTCGTTGGGAGAAATTACGACTACAAATATCTTGTACGGAGCACCGCTAAACTGCCAGCTTGAGCAAACAGCGCTGGGCTTGAGACAACCTCACCGCTGATTAGAGCCACTTCAGAGGCAGCTGTGATTAGCAGGCTTGGCTGGGGGCCATCCTGGCCTTCCACGCCTTCTGCGGGGTTTTGGCAGCAACAAAGCACTTGGTGAGCATCTCCCCCCACCCACCCACCCCCAAAGCCGGAGGCCCACCCACATGGGGAGGAACGGGGAGGACAGATGGCCCCCTGCGGAAGGACTGGGCCCTTGGCTGAGGAGGAGGAGGAGGCTGAAGCAGAAGCTGGTGCCCATCGGGTCCAGATTGCGTTTCCTCCGGCTTTCCGAGGCCCTGCTGGAAATTGGCTGCCGATAAGAGGCGAGCAGATTTGGGAAGGTGGGATGGAGGCTCGGCACTGCCAAGACTTGGTAAACCCACCCACCCACCCTCTCACCCCCTCCTCCTCCGCTGGGGGATGAAAGGTGGAAGGCGGGGGAGATACAGGTTAGATACAAGCTTGGGATCACCGTTGGGAGCTTCCGCTGCTAAAAATGAGGAGGTTATTCAATGTGCCCCGATCGTATGACTTCTTCTCTTTTTTTTGCTGCTGCTGTTGTTAAGTGAATCGCAATGTTGTTAAGAGAGTTTGGCTTCTCCCATTGTCAAAAGCCAGCTAGGAAAGTTGCAAATGGCATTTACACAATCCTGGGACACTGCCACCATCCTCAATAAAGGCCCTTTTTCAAGCGCCTGGATTTTGACCCTGGAGATGCTGTGATGGCCATCAGAGAGAGGACGGATTGTAAATCCCCTTTTTTTCAGCACTCTTGTAACACCGGTCCCTAAGTGAATGGTTGTAAGTCAAGGACGACCTGTAGAAGGCGTTAGTTTAGCTGCCTGAAGGATACCTGTCCCTTGACTCACCACCATCTAAGAATCTGTTTGGTCCACCACTTCTGAAAGCTTCCCTAATTCCAGGTCCTCCAACTCTGGAATGGAGACCCAGAAGCCACCTAAGATGCAACAGGCCCACATCTGTGGGCCGTCTCTTTGGGAATGGCTCCTTCCCCTGCTTTGGGTCGTAGGGCCCATGCAAGAAGGAGGTAAGAGGGCTAAGAGAAAGAATTTTGAAAGCACCGACCCTTTCGTGTCTGAGCCCATCTCCCATCCAAGCTGGCATTATTTCTCAGATTCAGGAGAAATTTCCTGTCAGTAAGATTAATTAATGTGTAAAATGCTGAGCCTCCAGAAGTTGTAGATGCTTCATCACTGAAGGTTTTCAAGAAGAAACTGGACAGCCATTTGTCCCGAATGTTATAAGGTCTCCTGCTTGAGGAGGGGATTGGCCTGGAAGACCTCCAAGGTCCCACTTCGTTACTCTGTATTCCGTATTTCTCAACCCTCTTGCTGGTATCTCACAGCAGATGGAAGGAAGTCCTTCTCCTTGGGCCTCCTCAGCAGAAAGGGAAATGTGTCCTGCATCTTCTTTAGAACTACATCGGTTTCTAAAAGCAGTTCCACCTGATTTACAAAATATTCTATCCATAAACCTATTAAGAGGTCTCTCAAAATAGCGTGCAGTTTTACCAAATGTAAACCTAGCAGCATTCTTTGCTAACAGGTGAAAAATAGCAATTCTACTTGCCTTCTGTATGAACTGGGATCACCAACATTTTGAAGCATGTTAGAACTATATGGATGGAAGTGCCTTGTAACAGCTTCTCAATTCACGCCGAAGGGACTGAAAACGTCACCTCAGCATCTCTGCATTTGGTGAAATTGGAGCATAAATCAGAATGAATTGCTTCCCCCCAAATATCCTCAATGGCCAAAAAAAAAAAAATCAGGGCAGAAAAACATTATTATTATTATTCGCAACAACAGAATTGTATCACAGCGGCCAGTTGTTTCGCCGGATTTGGCATTGATTACTAGTCGGGCCCCACCCAGGGTCTTAGGACGTCATAATGTATTTTTGTAATATGCGTGCAGATCCAAACAGTGCGGCTTTTGGCATTTAACTGATGGTGATTTTGTCAATTTTTAACTGTTTTAAATGTAATTCCAGTGCTTTTGGAATAGCACCCAGTGTGCTGATTACCACTGGAATTACCACTGCTGGTTTGTGCCATAATCGTTGAATTTCGATTTTTAAGTCCTGGTATCTTGCGATTTTTTCATATTCCTTCTCATCGACCCTGCTATCACCTGGTATTGCAATGTCTATGATTGTAACCTTATTTTTCTCAACCAGTGTGATGTCTGGTGTATTATGCGCCAGTATTTTGTCGGTTTGTATATGGAAATCCCACAAGATCTTGACCATCTGATTTTCTGTGACTTTTTCAGGCTTATGTTCCCACCAGTTTGTTGCTGTTTTAATATAATAATTTTTGCACAAATTGCAATGGATCATTTGTGCTACTGAATTGTGCTGCAATTTATAATCAGTCTGCACAATTTTTTTACAGCAGCTGAGTATGTGATCAACAGTTTCATCAGCTTCTTTGCAAAGTCTGCATTTGGCATCATCAGAGGATTTTTCGATTTTGGCCTTAATGGCATTTGTGCGGATAGCTTGTTCTTGTGCAGCCAGGATTAGCGACTCTGTTTCTTTCTTTAATGTACCTGTTGTTAACCATAACCAAGTTTGTTCACTGTCCACTTTATCTTTTATTTTTTCCAGAAATTGGCCATGCAGTGCTTTGTTCTGCCAACTCTCCATTCTTGATTTTATCACATCTTTTCTGTATTCTTGTTTCGTCTGTTGTACCTTCAATAGATTTTTGTTCTTTACTTCGATTAATAGATGTTCTTGACTTTCTTTTAAATATTATTATTATTATTATACAATTGTATTACAGCGGCCAGTTGTTTCGCTGGATTTGGCATTGGTTACTAGTCGGGCCCCACCCAGGGGCCTAGGACGTCGACTCGTAACGTATTTTCGTAATATGCGTGCAGATCCAAGCAGTGCAGCTTTTTGCATTTGACTGATGGTGATTTTGTCAATTCTTAACTGTTTTAAATGTATTATTATTATTTGCATTTGATTTTAGTTATAGGACAATATCGGTTTCTCAACAACTAGTAAACTCATCATTTCAACCGGCTGCTATTATTCACCATAATGGACTTGACGTGAATTCTATTTTGCATTTGGGACGTTGTGAAATTATATCAATTTATATAGCTTTGACAGCTGGACCAGTGCAAATCTCGCTCTGTTCAAATAGGGCTCCTAAATAAATTTCTGGCGAAAAGTAACCTAGATATTTTTTTTTCCAAAATGATGTCAACTGTTTCAACCTGATACAAGTGTCACTCATGGCTTCCCGTGGATTGCATCTCACATGTTGGCTCTTTTTTCCTTTTTTTAACAAGAAATCCATCATTTTTCTGCTTTTCCATTTAATACTAGAGGCTACAGTAGGAAGTAAAACTCTTAGCATTTTAATAGTTAGGGTCTTAGCGTGCTCTTTTCCTTTCATTGCAATTCTAAACACACCACCCTTGTAATAAATGCCGTTCCTTTAAGGGGTGGTTTGTGAAGGCTTAATCCTAAATAAAGTTGAATATAAATTCCACGGAGACTGGTGCTTGCATTAGAAGCCCAACAATATTTTTTCTCTGCACGCAAATCTTTTTGGATGTACACATGCCTTTTTTTATCTATCATCTATACATGTGGATACGCACACTTTAAATAATAAATGTCTGACAATCCTGAAATGCATGTAAGTATGATGTTAAGATGACAAAAGCTTTTTTTTTTACCCCTTCAGGGAAAAATACTCTCCTATTTGGAACAGCCAGTACTAATTTGTATAATTCTAAAATCCTCTATTTATCTATTTTGAACGTGGAGGAAAATAAGCTGCACCCTCAATTGTTTGGAGTCTGTGATATTAATAGATGGGGGGGGGAAGAGGGCTAAATTCTTTACAATCTCATGCATGGAGGCAGAAATCCTGCGAAGTTTAATTTCCAATTGCCTTTAATTCAGGCGGGCTTCAAATTAAGCATAATTTATAGCGGCAAATCTGCACCCACAGACCCCACTGAAATGCATCCCCTAGCTGAAAAAGTTATCATTATTCCCAAGAGAATGGTTGGAACTTTTAAACTGTATCATACCTAATAGGTATTCATGTCATTGAGTTTTAAATCCCGAGTAAACATGGATAGATCGGTTGTTTGGAAGCAGTTTAAGAGAAGGGAAGGGAAGAACGACAGGAATGACTTTGGGCAGGTAACTGCTTTTTCCCATTGTCCCGACATTAAAAATGTCCAAGCTGGACATAAATAAGTAAACCAGCTTAATTAAAGACTTTTCTCTCCCTATTAAAAATTTAAAAGTGCTCTTGAGTATAAATAGGCCATTTTGAAAGGGAGCAAAAGATACACTCGCAGCCACCAATAATTGGAAAATTGTTGCTTTTACAGGGATCTTGAATAACACCCCGGCACCATAAATTACTCTAATTTTGCTCTGTTCTGTAAAGGGCATCTTTAAATGCTAGTGATTCTTTGCAAGAGTCACCTGAACTCCGAGAGCGGAATTTTTGTTGTTGTTTTTTTGGTACATGAATTGCAATACTTTAGGTAAACACTTGCTTTTCTCGCGTTAAAATTACCCATTTTACCCATAACATTCTACGCAGACAGGGGCAGGGGGCATGTTTTAATACTTCTACGAGGAAATGGAGTGAGGAAAAAAAATGGGATAAAGGCCGCAGAACCGAAAGTGTCCATCTTGGACACTTTAAGACATGTGGGTTTCAATTCCCAGAATTGTGCCAAGCTGCCCCCTCCCTCTGCTATAGACCAACCCATAGGATTCTACTTTGTGTAAAAAGATATCAGCTGCAAGGCCAGAGTATCTCCAACCAAGAGTGGGGCTATCTCCCAGCTTGAAAAACTGGAAAATTAGCCCCCTATGGGATGTTGATTCCTTTGTCCACTTGGAAGGGACAATATAGATTTGGAAGGGACCTTGGAGGTCATCTAGTCCAACCCCCCATCCAAGCAGGAGACCCTACACCATTTCTGACAGATGGCAGTCCAGTCTCTTCTTGAAAGCTTCCAGGGATGAAGCTCCTACAAGCTGCTCCGTTGGTTGATTGGTCTCATTGTCAGGAAATTTCTCCTTAGTTCCAGGTTGAATCTCTCCTTGTTCAGTTTCCATCCATTCTTCCTTGTCTGGCCTTGGGGTGCTTTAAAAAACAGGCCGACCTCCCCTCCTCTCTGTGGCAGCCCCTCAAATATTGGAAGGCTGCTGTCCTGTCTCCCCCTGGTCCTTCTTTTCATTGAACTAGCCATGCCCAGCTCCTGCAACCCACCCGTTCTTCGTATGTTTGAGCCTCCAGTCCCCTCATCCTCCCCGTTGCTCTCCTCTGTAGAGACTCAACATCTTTTTTTAATCTGATTTTTTTTTATTGCAAACCCGGCTTCTTTGGGACTTGCTCCCACACCCTGGATGGCGGCTCAAAGAAAGATTTTTTAAAAATTGTACTTTTGGGAATGATTTTCGTTAGAGCAAATTCTTAGATATAAAAGTGTTTGCAGCTATTAAGCCAAGAGCCATCTGCTTTGCCTTGAGCGCCACCTGGTGGACATATGTTGTACCTGCATGCTTTGCTGGTACTATAAATTGCCCTGGAAAAGCAGAACATTTCTTGCTAAAATACAATTTTCTCTGCAGGTGGAGGAATGTGGCTGCGAACTAGCAGATGCGGGCAGACGGCTGCTTCCAATTACTTATCAATCAGTAATTGATCGGCCCTTCAAAGTCAAAAGGGCACTGAAAAAAATGACTCGCAACCAGTCCTCACACTTACGACCGTAAGTTGCAACATCCTCGGTAGCCGGCAGGTATTTACAGTGGCTGCAGAATCCTGGGGTCACCTGATCCCCACTTTCAACCTTCCCAGCCAACTTCTGACAAGTCAGGGGGGGGGGAAACCAGATTGGCTCAACAATCACCTGATTCACTGAACTGCAATGATTCGCTTAACAACCGTGGCAATAAAAGGTTGTGTAATTGAGCAAGACTCATTAAACAGACCCCCCCTTGCTTCGCAACAGACATTCTGGTCACACTTGTGTTCGTAAGTTAAGGACTCGCTGTGTTCCCCTTTTGCCCCACCCTTAGGAACAAGCTTTCCCTTGGGGTCAAAGCACAGGGGCAAATCTGCTTACTGAAGACCCCCCCCCCGCTTGCTGGAAAAATGCCCCTTCCTCCCTTCTTCTCTCTCGGCACACACAGACTGGCAGGATTGTGTTTGTGAGCTGGTGTCAGAAACTGGGCGGCTGTTTTAAGACAGAATCAAGAAGAAGATGATTGCAGAGTCAAAATATGTGCCTAAAGATGCTACAATCGTAGAATCAGGGTTGGAAGGGACCTCAAAGGTCTTCTAGTCCAACCCCCTGCTCACGGCAGGAGTCCTTATCTCATCCCAGACAACCTGCGTTGCCAGAGCCAGACTGAAGAACTACACAAATACACAGAGTTTCCTTTAAAGTAAAAATCTCATATCTTTTTTTTTTCCTTTATTTGTCCTTTCAACCAGACCCCACCAGGGATGGAGCCTCGTGGTGGATCCTTCCCCCCCCCCTTAGGAATGTTAGCTGCTTCGGCCTTGTGACTCCCACGGGGCTAGCTACTGGGCAGGAGCTGAGCGGGAAGAAGAAGGCGACACGGAAAGCGAGCCAGGCTGGGTGTACAGAGCAGGCAGGAGCAGAGTTAGCTGGGGCTCCTAGTAGTTCTGCAAAGGGGGAGAAGGGAAAGCAGCAGAGGTGGAGGGGAGGGGGTGAAAAAAAGCACATTTCCAGCTTGAAGTGGTTGGTGGGCAGTTTCCTCCCAAGGCTTCAGTCTTCTCCGCCGCAGAGATTCAGGAGGGCCCGCTGGTAATCTCCCTTCGTGTCTTGCTGCAGAAAAACCCAAAACAGCAAATTAAACCTCTGAACGATGCAACCACAGCAGTCCAGGCAGCCCTCGGCTTACAAAAGTTCGCCTGAAGTTACAACAGCGCTGAAAAACGTGACTTAGGACCATTTCTCACACTTATGACGCTTGCAGCATCCCCATGGTCTCGTGACCAAACTTCAGATGCTTGGCAACTGGTTCGTATTGATGATGGTTCCCGGGTGGTGTAATTTTGCAACAAACGTGGCAAGGAAAGTCATAAATGGGGCAAAACTCACTTAACAAATATCTCACTTAGCCATGTAAATTTTGGGCTCATTGTAGTTGTAAGTTGAGGAGGACCTGTGCACAAAATTAGGCTCAATTCCGCACACACCCTCTTGATCGCCAGATCACAGCAATGAGATATATCAGGGATTCCCAACCCACATTTGGGGGGTGCAGGGCTTGGAATAAAAGGCCCCCTCCTCAATGGGAGGTGACTCTCTTGAAGGGACTTTAATTCCAGTGGCTGAGGCCCAATCCATCCTCTGGTCTACCCACCTGGATAAAATAATAGAGGGATTTTCCGTGTTTCCTCTTGAATTCACTCTTAATTTTCAACATGTCAACTTCAGCTCGAGAAACCATGACTCGGATTAAGACCTTGTCCCGGGTACCTTTGCCCTGAAAATTAAAATACCTGACGCTGAAACCGAACTTTAAAAGCATTTCCTTCTTCTAAAAGCATTTCTTACTTCTTCTGAAGTAAAATTTAGACTTCCTTGAGAGAAAGATGAGGAAAGCAACTTGGGGGAACATTTGCATAAGCAGAAGAATTCATGCCAAAGGGTTGAATGTCTTTCCCATTTCTGCATCCTGATGGGTGGGTGGGGGGACAGACCCCTGGGGGCTCTAGGAATTATTTGATGATAGAACAATTCAGTATCGGGGAAGAAATGTCCAATTCTAAGATCGGTATAGTTTCGAAGCAACGTCTTCTCTCCTGACCTGCTTTTAAGTGACGGATCAATCGATTAAACTCAGTTAAGTCAGCGTTCTACCTCAAAAGATTGACATTTATACTCTATAATCTCTTCAACTGTATCTCTAACATGCATCTCCACCATAATCTCACTCTGCAGGGATGTTGGTGGGGGGGTTAGGGTTAAAAAGATGGATGTAAGAATTGAGCTAAGCTTCGATTCCACCATCGGGGCTGCCATCTTGACTTTTTTGACCCTCCCTGCCCTCCTGCACTTGAGCCAGGCTGCTTCTCCAGGGGCCTTACCTTCATGGAGTCATAAAGCCGATCGGCAAAGTAGAGCTGTTTGTTCTGAATGCACTGGACTGTGGGAGGAATAAGGTCAAAAATGAAGGTGAGATTCGTGACAGACAAAAACAAGGAAACCATAAAAACCTTTTGTAAATGTACAACACTCGGAGACAATTTACACACAGGGTGAAGACCGGGCTAAAATCTCAAAACCCCACTTTCTAAACTGGAAGAAATTGAAATTAGGGTCACCTTAATTTGTGATTTCTCCTCCATGTAAAAGGAAATCAATTGGAATTTTGTGATGTCCATAACGAATTATGCAGGGGCCCAATCATTGCAATGTATTTAGAAAGCAAATAATCTTTCAACATTTGCATTCCATTGGACACTCATAACGGACAGGGATTTTGAACTATGTATTTGTATTTTGCTGAAATGCGGCTATCTGGTGTTAATTAGAAATGCAACTTCTTCTTCGAGAGATGGCGGGATGCAATAAATCCATCCAAGGATGTGCGCCTCAAGTTCAGCTGGCGATTATTTTATGCCCTGACCTTGTGCAGCCTAAAAGGTGTCACAGATCTGCATCTTGAAGACAATCAAGGTTGAAAGCCTTCTCCTCACCGAACCAATTTCTCAGAGCCAGGGAGTTCTCACATCCCTACTTCTGCTTTAAAGGGGGGGAAAAATCCAGGAACTGTCTTCACCCCAATTTCCCCTCCATCAGGCCAATGTTGGCTTCCAGCAAATGAGTCCTCTGCTTTGGAGACAACCCGCCCAAGATGCCCATGTCCATGTTAAGATTGTCCCCTCTTCCTCCGTTTCCTTACCGAGATTAACGAAGGCGATCTCCAGATCTCCTTTGACTTCCTTCTTGATGCTCTCCAGCATATCGTAAGGACTGTAGCTCTTGTACCTTTCGAAGACTACCAAGGCAAGGAAAAGGAAAGTCCAAACAATTGCTTGGATGAAGACAAAAACAAAGTGCTCTACATGGGGCAGCCCTTGAAGAGCATTCGGAGACTTCAGCTTGTCCAGAATGCAGCCGTGCGAGCGATCGTGGGTGCATCTCGGTTCACCCACGTAACACCTATCCTCCGCGAGCTGCACTGGCTGCCTATTGGTCTCCGGATACGCTTCAAGGCGCTAGTCATCACCTATAAAGCCCTTCATGGTATTGGACCTGGGTACTTGAGAGACCGCCTGCTGCCAATTACCTCCACTAGACCGATCAGATCCCACAGATTAGGCCTCCTCCGAATTCCATCCGCCGGCCAATGTCGACTGGCGACTACCTGGAGGAGGGCCTTCTCTGTGGCTGCTCCGACCCTCTGGAACGAGCTCCCCGTAGAGATTCGAACCCTCACCACCCTCCAGGCCTTCCGCAAAGCCCTTAAAACCTGGCTGTTCCGACAGGCCTGGGGCTAAAGAGCTGTTGCCCCCATCTCGAATGGTATGACTGTAGTGTGTTTTAAATTATGTATTGTTATGTGTCGTTTTTTAATTTTTTGTCTGTATCCCCCTTCCCTGGTTTGAGTTGTGAGCCGCCCTGAGTCCCCTTCGGGGGGAAAAGGGCAGCATATAAATATAATAAACAACAACAACAAAGTTCAAGAAGAAGATTGGGACCTAATGGTAGGTTAGATCAATCATGACACTTCCAGGTGCCAGGAAGAAGGTCCCCAAGTTGGATTTAATTCTTCTGTTCCTCCTTCAAGTTGGGAAATGATAGTAGGAAACAACTCCATGAGTAACAGAGAATTACTCTTTCATCTTGGCTCCGTAGTTTGCTTATCAAAGAAGCTGGTTGCCCTTAAGGAGCTTCTCAAGGGTCCACTCTCAATGGGCAAGAAAGCTCTGGAAAATGGCCACCCAGAGCGCAGACTTCCTTCCTAGTCTGATATATTGGCTGCCAGAGGAGTCTGCCGTGATTGTCCCTCTGGTCCTTTGGAGCTGAAGAAGCTTAGACCTTCTTCTAAAAGCTGACCCTCTAGGCCAGAGGTGTCCAACTTTGGCAATGTAAAGACCTGTGGACTTCAACTCCCAGAAGCCCCGTGGCGTTGGTCCTGGGCATTGACTTGCTTGGACTGCACCACCTCCCAGATGTCCGGAGAGGGTCCAATTTTACCTTTCTGGAGATGGGGGATGCTCCTCTCGGTCATAATATTGATCCACTTGGGAACGTCGGTGCCCTTACGCTTCACTCCGGCATCGTAGAGATCCTGGGGAGGACAGGGACATGTCTGGGGTCAGCTCCCGTCCACCACTGGAATGGTGCTCCTCAACCCAAGCACCCCAAAAGCTCAGGCGGAATTCTGCGGGTGGAATCTGCCAGCTTTCACCAAGGTGGCCGGAAAAACAAGGACAACTATAAAGGGAAACTTGGGTGGTCAGATAGACGCCATAGACGGAGAAGCAAAATTGGAGAGGCAGATCATTTTATGTCGCATTTGGGGAAAGAGGGATTGTTTTAATCGCTTGTGGGAGATGGGTGGCCCAAAATGCTAGAAATAAATACATTAATTTCAGTTTTGCGCCACAGAAGGAAGGACTTACCCGAGCATCTTGGTCGATGAGTTCAAAGTCCACTACAGAACAGTCTTCATTTCTCCTGCCCTTGAAACAAGAGGGCAGAAACACAAAATAAGTCCCTATTATCTATCACAGAGTCCTGGGTAGTAGGGAATGCCCACCGAGGGCATCTAGTCCAGCCCCAAACTTTGGCACCCCTGCAGGAATTCCCATCGCTGCAGCATCAGCCCTCACAGTCTGAGATCCAAATCAAATCAAATCGGGGGTCAGAACCATTTGGGGATCATAGCTGAGCCTGTCATCGTGAGCACAGCTGGCTGGGGAATTCTGGGAGTTGAAGTCCACAGGTCTCAAAGTGACCAAGGTTGAGAAACACCAATTTTCCAAGGAGGTTCCTACCTTGGCCAGCGCAACCATCAGTTTCCGGAAATCCCCAGAAGTGTCAGAGATGATGTCTTTTTCCAGTTCTGTTTTGTACACTAAAAACGAAGCAGAATGAAGGTTAAAGATGGGGAAACCACCTTTGGGTTTAATCTGACAAACACTGAATGTTGGTCACATCCGACTGCAGCCCTGAAGCTCCCTACAGAGGCAAGAATAACCATGGTTTGATGCTCTAAGAGGCATCTGCCAGGTTCCTGACTAAGCTTAGTCCTTGTTTAGCAGCTATAATTGGGAATCTTTTCCTTCAGTAAGAAGTAATTGTTGCTGTCCATCCTTAAGAAAACCCCTGGCTACTTAAAGGAGAGACTTGGAGTGTATGATGTGCTGTTTTAAATCTATCTTTTCTTTCCCTGTATTTTTATTTTGATTTATTTTGATTTATTTTTGTATTGTAATTGGGCGGCATATAAATCTTATTAAACTTTAAACTTTAACTCTCTCTTCCCACGAGCATCCTGGCCAACTTACTTTCCTTGTAAACTTTGTTGATGACAGCCAGTTCCTGGTTTGTCCGTGAGCAGATGATCTCAATGAGAGTGTCTTCATCGGTTCCCAGGCCCTGGAAGGCAAGAGAAAAACCCACATGATGCTCTACAGCCATCTCGGTTTAGGTGGATCGTGGTCTGACTCACATCCCTGGCAAAACCTTCGGGAAAGTCTTAGTCACCGCCAGGCAGCGGCCTTGCTTGAACTGAGCTCCAGTTCAACCCTCCCACCCTCCTGGGAATGACTGGGGAAACTCCAGCTCCAGACTTAGAAAGCGGCTGCCACCATTCCTGATGGTCGGAAGGACTTATGAGTCACACAAAGCTAGTTTTTGTGGTTAATGACTGCATCCTAACTTGATTTTCATTTTTTTTCCCTCCTAGTGTTTTACTTGCAATTGCAGTATCCACTTTTTTTGGCTCAACTGAGAGTAAATCCGTGGCTTACAACAGGAATCCTGCAAACCAGTGGTGAGATTCAATTTTTTGTTACTACCGGTTCTGTGGGCGTGGCTTGGTGGGCGTGGCAAGGGAAAGGATACTGCAAAATCCCCATTTCCTCCCGATCAGCAGGGACTCGGGAAGCAGAGAGGTGGCACAGTGGTTAGGGTGCAGGCCACTTCAACTGACTGCTAAGCTGCAGTTCGGCGGTTCAAATCTCACCGGCTCAAGGTTGACTCAGCCTTCCATCCTTCCGAGGTGGGTGAAATGAGGACCCAGACTGTGGGGGCAATATGCTGACTCTGTAAACCGCTTAGAGAGGGCTGAAAGCCCTATGAAGCGGTATATAAGTCTAACTGCTATTGCTAATAGATGGGGGCGGGGCCAGCCAGAGGTGGCATTTGCCGGTTCTCCGAACTACTCAAAATTTCCACTACCGGTTCTCCAGAACCTGTCAGAACCTGCTGGATTTCACCCCTGCTGCAAACCTAAGGAAACCTAACACGTTTTCATTCACAGGGCCAATGTAAGGTTAAATGCTTACTCGATTTTCCAATGCTTGTTGATCTCTTTTAATTCTGTTCCCCCCCCACCCTATTATTATTATTTTTACTGTGTTCTTAAACACTGAGAGAAAGCGAATTCCTCGCTCCTCCCTCCATGCTAGAAGGTGAAGCGATGGTCAATTCAGGCTGTAATGCAGCTGGTGGACACTAGAGGAAAGTGTTGGATAAAGAAAATGCCAGCATTTTACCTGGCATTATACCCTTGCTGTTTATTTGTTTGTTTAATTATATTTATTTCTTTTCTATTGCACCAGGTCCCAAGAGAGAGAGAGATTCTGGAGGCCGGAACTCCTTCAGTCCCATCCTGGGCATCCAAACCCTCGTTCCCAAACCTGCCAATGGGTGGTACTCCCATGCCCATAACTCCCAAACGTCCCCTGTCTCTGTGGCTGGGGTGGATGGGGCCTTCAGACCAAGCATCCTTGTGGGCAGGGCAGGGTGGATGGAATTTGGGAGAGGAGCAATGTGTCAATTTCGCCCTGGGAGCAGAAGACCACTTGATCTTGACCGGGGGGGGGGGGGCGATGTGATGGGTGAAGAGGTGGAAGGAAAGGGGGCTCACACACACACACACCCAACCAGGATGTCACTGACCTTCATGGCTCCCTTCAGCTCAGAGGCGTCATACTGTGCCGGCGTCTTCAAGAGGCCCAAGATGACCGTTTCCAGGTGGCCGGAGAGGGCAGCTTTCAAAGCAGCAGCCAGTTCCTACGGGTTAAGGGTCAACCACTTAGGACGCCTTCTGAATTAGCAGATCTCTGCTCCCCCCCACTCCATCCAAGCCGCTCGGTTCCCACAAGCCATCAATTGTGGTTTGCAAATTCGAGACTTCAGGTTGTCACTACAAACTACGCCAAGATCTAGACACGTAGCCCTAAGCCACGTTTAGCAGGGTTCAAATGAGCCACGGTTGGTTATGCGATGACTTGATGCCAAGTTCCCACCTTGCCCAAGGGAATTCTGGGAACTGGAGTCCCAGCCTTCGTACCTTCTTTGTTCTCCGCTGGTAAGCAAAAGCGATGTCCTGCCGTTGTTCGTTGCTGCGGTTTGTCAAAAGGTTGACGATGGTCACTTCATCCACCCCTGCAGAGGGAGAAAAGGACACACCTCAGTCCAAGGGAAACTTCGCCTCCATTCTCTCTCTGGCTCTCTGTCTCTCTCTCTCTGTCTCTATCTATCTATCTATCTATCTATCTATCTATCTATCTATCATCATCTATCTATCTCTCTATCTCTCTATCTGTCATCTATCTATCTATCTATCTCTATCTATCTATCTATCTATCTATCTATCTATCTCTATCTGTCATCTATCTATCTATCTATATCTATCTATCTATCTATCTATCTATATCTATCTATATCTATCTATCATCTCTCTCTCTCTATCTATCTATCTATCTGTCATCTATCTATCTATCTATCTATCTATCTATCTATCTATCTATCTATCATCATCTATCTATCTCTCTATCTCTCTATCTCTCTATCTGTCATCTATCTATCTATCTATCTCTATCTATCTATCTATCTATCTATCTATCTATCTATCTATCTATCTATCTCTATCTGTCATCTATCTATCTATCTATATCTATCTATCTATCTATATCTATATCTATCTATCTATCATCTCTCTCTCTCTATCTATCTATCTATCTGTCATCTATCTATATCTATCTATATCTATCTATCTATCTATCTATCTATCTATCTATCTATCTATCTATATCTATATCTATATCTATCTATCTATCTATCTATCTATCTATCTATCTATCTATCTATATCTATATCTATATCTATATCTATATCTATATCTATATCTATATCTATCTATCTATCTATCTATCTATCTATCTATCTATCTATCTATCATCTCTCTCTCTCTCTCTCTCTCTGTCATCTCTCTATCTCTCTATCTCTCTATCTGTCATCTATCTATCTATCTATCTCTATCTATCTATCTATCTATCTATCTATCTATCTCTATCTATCTATCTATCTATCTATCTATCTCTATCTATCTATCTATCTATCTATCTATCTATCTATCTATCTATCTGTCATCTATCTATCTATCTATCTCTATCTATCTATCTATCTATCTATCTCTATCTGTCATCTATCTATCTATCTATATCTATCTATCTATATCTATCTATATCTATCTATCTATCATCTCTCTCTATCTATCTATCTATCTGTCATCTATCTATCTATATCTATCTATATCTATCTATCTATATCTATCTATCTATCTATATCTATATCTATATCTATATCTATATCTATATCTATATCTATATCATCTATATCTATATCTATATCTATATCTATCTATCTATCATCTCTCTCTATCTATCTATCTATCTATCTGTCATCTATCTATCTATATCTATCTATATCTATCTATCTATCTATCTATCTATCTATCTATCATCTATCTATCTATCTGTCATCTATCTATCTATCTATCTATCTATCTATCTATCTATCTATCTATCTATCTATCATCTCTATCTCTATCTCTATCTCTATCTCTTAGTCTTTCTATACCTGTCAGGCCTGCAGCCATCTTTTCTTTTGGATCTCTGGACTGCCACACTTTCTATTCTTCTACTGTGCCTTTTCTATTGTGGAAAAATGGGAGGAGGGGATTGTATGGAGTTAGATGCTATGTAGCCATAACAACATTCTTCTTAGAAAGCCAGGGTCATCCTTTGTCTTTGCACCTCTGCACCTGACTGGAATTGGATGGCAGTGGGAGATTGGACCATGGGATGGACTGGTGGGTTTTGGGGAAAGATCTTGAACTTTCAACTGGGTGGGGAAAACCGGGAAGCTTTCAGATTCGGGTTTCCCCAGATGTGCCAACGTGGCTCTCTTAATACATTGGAACTGTGAGGAATCCTTTGCCTTGGACTCTGATTTAATTTTGGGTGCTATTTGGAACCCTGACAACAGCATTGTTTTTCAACCTTGGCCACCCTGAAGTGGGTGGACGTCAGTTCCCAGAATTCAGCTTTTAGATGGGTGGACTTCAACTCCCAGAATTCCACTGCCAACTGGAAGCGGGGACTTCAGTTCCCATGGCTGGCTGGGGAATTCTGGGAGTTGGGGTTGCATTCCAGGGTTGGAAAAAATGCAGCCTTTGTGGGCTGCTGACTCACAGCTGCCGAGAGCTTCTGGCAGGGCAGGGAGGACCGAAGTGGCCTCTTCCTCCCTCACCAGGGCCAGCCGTGCAAAGAGAGAGAGAGAGAGCGCTGGATCAGGGCCAGCCAAGGCTCCTCCGCTCCGCCTCGTCTCCACACATCTGCTTCCCAAGCCCCCACCTCCCATCAGGGGGTCTAGAAACCTGTCCAAACTCCACCTGCCTCATTGGCTTCTCTTTCCTTTCCTTCTCCCCCCCCTTCCCTTGCGTGCCCCACCCTTTCAGGCGATCAGAGGGTGGGGCAGGGGGCTGCGTGGCCTCCTGGAAGCCACCTCTGGAAGCCTGCAGGGCCCTCCCAGCCAAACTGCCCATCCCACAATTCTGCAACCAGATTCAGCTATTGCCCCCCCCCCAAAAAAACCCTACATCTGCTTCCAATTGTTTCTAAGGGCTGCTCAAGAGCTGCAGAGCCCCTCTCTGGCCAGCCCCCACCCCAGGAACAGAAGGGACCTGAAGTGTTTCCTCCCCCCCCCCCCCCCCACACACACACCCTCTAATCTTGTCTCCGTGCCCAGCCAGAAGGAGGTTGACTTTGGAGCCAACTTCACAGCACCCTAGTTGGCACCCACCTTTGGTCTTGATGGCGGTTTCCAGGGTCAGAGCATCGCGGTCAGCATCGAAGTTCCCGTAGGCTTTGACGGTGGCATAGGCGCTGGGGGGCAGGGAGTGCTGGGGGGTGGGGTTGGAGAAAAAAGGCAACCTTCAATGAGAAGACCTGCTGAGCCAACTCATTGCTCATGGGGGGGAGAAAGACAAGGGCCATTCATACTTTGTAGGCCCCTCTGGGGTGCTGCTGCCCCCCCCCTGAAGGGCTGGCATCAACCCCTCTGCAGGTCCCCAGCTTGGGTGAGGCTGGGGCTCTGCCAGCTTTGGCCCCATGGAAGTGGGGCTCCTTCCCTTATGGCAGTGTTTCTCAACCTTGGCGACTTTAAGTCCCGTGGACTTTAACTCCCAGAATTCCCCCAGCCAGCTCTGCTGGCTGGGGGATTCTGGGAGTTGAAGTCCACGGGACTTAAAGTCGCCAAGGTTGAGAAACACTGCCTTATGGGCTCAAAGGCCTTCCTTCAATCAGGCATTTGCAAACGCCAGGCTGCCACAGATGGCTGGGACAAAAGCAGGATGGTGGGGGGGGGGGACAAAACAGGGGGGGTCAAGGCCCCCCCACATGAGGTCCCTCACTGCAAGGGGCTTCACTGAGGATCAGAAAGAAAGATGGGTGTCTCTAACCCCCCCAAATCAACAGAGGGAAGATGTGGGTTGAAGCTAATCAAGTAATCACATTTTGTCCTGCAACCATCTTGCAGGAAAGACATTCAGAGTTCTCCCCTCCCCCCCATTAATGAGTCCCCTAATTCAGGGGGGCTGCAGGTCTCCCCCCCCCGCAGTCGGTCTCTCGCCCACGCACTCTCCCCCCCCCCCTCTCTCTCTCAACCTTAATTCTTCAGGCTCTGTATTCAAATTCTTGGCAATCTACTCATTAACAAACCTCTGGGCTAATGGTCTTCTGCAATTAAAGAGAGTTCAGCCCAGCTCATGTTTGCACCCCACACGGTGGGCTGAATTTCAGCCCCCCCTCTTAAGCCCAGCTGCAAGGACTGCCCTGGCTAGTGCTGATGGGCTCTGTAGTCCCACATCCCTGATTGGGGAAGAGGACTGACTGTTCATGCAGCCAGCCCATCTCGCTTCCCCAAATGCTCAAAAGCAGAAGTGGCTTCGCTCATAAATATTTCAGGCTGCCAAAGACCACTTCCGGGGAGTGGGGAGAGGGGGGGAAGATCTCCAATGGGCTCCTCTTGCAAGGCTGCATAGCAGGTTCCGCCAGGGGGGCTGCGTAGAAGAGAAGCTTTTGCTTTTCTTGGGAAATCCAGCCTGCGAGAGGGGGGGGGGGGCGGAAAGGCGTGTTCCCAAGCGAACCCACCCTGCCACCTTCCCCTCTCCCCAGGCAGGAGCTGGCATGAGGCCAGGCCGGGCTTGGCACCGCCGGCAATTTCCCAGAAGAAGCCGCTGATTCATGAAGCCAAAACCAACAAGGAGTGGAAAAGTTAAAGGCTGCCTCCTCTCCGAACAAAGGAGATTCTTTGGCCCTGGAAGTGGGAAGAGCTTGGAAGGGGGGGGGGGACTGAGGGGCCCCAAGAGCCAAGGTGGCGCAGTGGTTAAATGCAGCACTGCAGGCTACTGCTAGATCAGCAGGTCAGCGGTTCAAATCTCACCGGCTCAGGGTTGACTCAGCCTTCCATCCTTCCGAGGTGGGTAAAATGAGGACCCAGATTGTTGGGGGCAATATGCTGACTCTCTGTAAACCGCTTAGAGAGGCCTGAAAGGCCTATGAAGCGGTATATAAGTCTACTGCTATTGCTATTGCAGGAGAGCCTCTTGGCAGAGAACCTGCTGAGCCTGTTGGTCAGAGAAGCCCATTCTGGGCTGGAGGACACGTGGACGGACGGACGGAGGGACACGCCCAGGGCAGCCTTGCAGCCACTCGATGGAGGAATGCTGTTAATTGCCCTCAGTGGCCCTTTAAAGGAGAATATTTGCAGGCGGGGGCTGAACTGGGTCCTTCTTGAGACTCTCTGAGCTGGGTTCTTAACATCATCAGTGCTACAAGGGAGTGGGGTGCTGACTTTTTGAGCCTGCCCTATCTACATTTCCGGGGGGAATAGCAATAGCAATAGCAGTTAGACTTATATAGCGCTTCATAGGGCTTTCAGCCCTCTCTAAGCGGTTTACAGAGTCAGCATATCGCCCCCACAGTCTGGGTCCTCATTTCACCCACCTCGGAAGGATGGAAGGCTGAGTCAACCTTGAGCCGGTGAGATTTGAACCGCCGAACTGCAGATAACAGTCAGCTGAAGTAGCCTGCAGTGCTGCACTCTAACCACTGCGCCACCTCGGAATCCCCTTAGGGGGGCAAACCCACTTAGGGTTAGGGTCAGGCCCCATTGAATTCGGAGAGCAAAATGGACATCGCCAACGGATTCATCGCACGTGGGAGTGCTTAGGAAGGGGCTCGTGTTTCGAACCCACCCCGTCCGCAATACTTACATCTCCCTCCAGGGTGAGCTTGCTGAGGATTTCGTGGACAGTCGACATCTTGACAAGAAGCTGGAAGGAAGAACAGAAAAAAGAAAGTGTCATAAAAATCCATCTCAATCTTCTGGAGATATTGAGACTTTAAGGGCCGCTGATTCTGTAGCCCAACCCCTCCGCCTTGACCGCATGGCCTGGTCAATGAATGGCCATCCTTGTTCACCAGCGTTTCACTTCTGGATTCCCCCCGAAGCTTCCAAACAAACGCTTCCTTTGTTTCCAGCTGGCCCAACGGAGCCAATCCTGGATCCTAACAGGTACAGCCAGGAAAATCAGAAACTTTCAGACTTGGAGGGTTTGTTCTCCCTGGCCAAACCGTAACCTAAAACTTCAAGTTGCAGGTTTTAAAAAGCACCTGAAACTGACTAGCCCCAGTTTTGGCTTTCAATTACATATTTCAGATACATAGTTAGGGAGAATCTTACTGCAATTCGTTGAAGAAGAGGAGGAGGAAGAAGAAGGAGAAGGAGAAGAAGCAGTGACGGAAGAAGAGGAAGAAGGAGAGGGAGAGGAAGGAGGAGAGGGAGAAGGAGAGGGAGGGAGAGGGAGAGGAAAAGGAGGAGGAGGGGAAGAAGAAGGAGAAGAAGAAGCAGAGGAAGAACAGGAAGAAGGAGAGGGAGGGAGAGGAAAAGGAGGAGGGGAAAAGAAGGAGGAGAAGAAGGAGGACAAGGAGGAGGAGGAGAAGAAGAAGAAGGAGAAAAAGGAGAAGGAGAAGAAGGAGAAGAAGGAGAAGAAGAAGAAGAAGAAGAAGAAGAAGAAGAAGAAGAAGAAGAAGAAGAAGAAGAAGAAGAAGAAGAAGAAGAAGAAGAAGAAGAAGAAACAATAGAGAGGAAGAGTTTCTTATCTTAGGGGTGAGCAGGCCGAAATATCATATATCAAATGAAGCTCAAACTACTTTGCAATTGAGGAAACATGGAATTTCCTACCAGGAGATATTCTCTTATTCTTCAGAATATTCTTTCTGCCGTTGAAGACTTGGGGCAAGAGGTTTAAGTCCAATAATAGTTTAATAGGTTTAAGTCCAATAATACAACTAAGCATAGAAAAAACGGGCACAATTTAATTAAGGAAGTGAGCTTTTAAAAGAGGCTGGGCCCCTTGCAAGCTGCCCAAGAACTCCGCTGAACAACTTCGGAAAGACTGAGGAAGTCGAAGCCGGCAGCCAGCTGCACCATTAATAAGCCAGCTATTAAGGGTGAGGCCAGGATGGGAAGCCACGGTTTGCCAAGAATGTTCCAGGCCCCCACCAACCTCATTTGTTCCTCTAGTTCTGAAGGCTTCGAGGGGGGAAGAAAAAGAAAAGTGAAAGAAAAGAAGGAGGGAGAGAAGGAAGGAAAGCATTCAGCACATGCTCTAGAAAAGATGGGGAACAATCTTGAAAGTCAAAAGAAGAAAAGGGGGGGGGGAGAGAAATGTTGCAGGGCAGAGCGGAGGGCCTCCATCCAGCAAAGCTGAGGAAGGTTTTCCATCCTGCAGGGCCCAGATTCCACTCCCACCGTGGAGCAGGAGGGGGGCTGCCTGCCCCTCCCACCCCTGGCCAGGCTTCAGAGAAGTTGTTCCTCTCTGTCCCCAACTCCTATCAGTCTTTGCAAGCGTCCTGTTTCTTCCGGGCTGGGCGGAGGGACCTTGGTGGTCCTTGGAGGCTGGGATCCCGCCATACCATTCCTCTCCCTCTTCCAAGAAGGGGGCAATGCCAAATTCCTTAGCTCGGAGAAGGCTTCCAGGGCTGCCCCCCAAATGCAGCCAAAAAAAACAGACTATTGTTTGCAAACTTTCCTTTTCAAATCCACTCTCTGGGCAAAGCAAGCAGCCAACTTGCAAAATCCAGAAGGGGTTTGAGAGATGGGCAATTGGGGACCCCGCATCGGGGGTCTCCAAAGCTGGCTGGGGAATTCTGGGAATTGGAGTCCTTAAAGTTGGCCAAAGTTGAAAAATGTCATTTTAACCCAACAAGAAGAGCTTTCCTTCTTGCTATTTCTCTGCTGGCAATCCTATGCCCAGGTATACTGCCTGCTGCTTTGGAGGCTCCACAGCACCCACCAGGGTATCTCTTATCTCCTTCCTGGACCCCCCCCCTCCTCTCTTCTCGAAATGGTCTAAACTCCGAAGTCCCGGGGCTGCTCGTTCATCCCCATCCAACGCCCGCGACTCGGTTTTATCCTCCACCGGAGCCCCGGAGCGCTCTTGGTCTTCATTTCCAGGGTCAACACCTGGGAGAAGCAGGAGCAGCAACGGGGCTCCAGCCTGGAGGAGGGGAGAGGACGGAATGCCAGGAACGCCTGGCGGAAACACACCCACCCACGCGGGCACACACACCCACGCGCGCGCGCGCGCAACCCGTGCCAAGCGCAGCCCTCCTGCCAACCCGCCGCTGGAAGCCCGGGCGGATCCCGCTGAGCCTCCCCCGGGCCCAGGAGGGCCAATCAGTGCGAGGACGGGGTGTGTGTGTGTGTGTGTGTGTAGATGCCTCATCCAAAGGGAATCCTGCGAGGGTCACTCCGCCCGGGGAGCGATCTTTGGTCGGGGAGAAAGAAAGATCGCCAGGGTTGAGCTACGTGGCAGGGCGCCCTTACAGGTGAGGACTGCTGAGCCACGGTGCGGCTGCTACTATGCCGCTGCAGAATCTGGGCGTTTCCAGCCAGGGGGAGAGGATTCTAGTCCTCATGGAGGAGCGTTCGAGCCCCGCCGGGGCGTTGGTTCAGCAGCTTAAAGGGGCATTCCCTTCCCTAAGCGTCCTTCTCAGATCCAACTTGGTTCCCATTAAATGTTTCAGCTCCACACGGTGGGGGTGGGGGTGGGTGGGTTGAATTTACAGAGAACAACTTCTTGCCTGAGGCTTAAAAACAAAAACAAAAAAAGGCATATTTTAAACCCAGGTGTCTAGTCCGGAGGTTCTCCGTCCTCCAGGACCTGGTTGCCCCAAAGGTGCTTTTTTCAAAAGGCAACTGGACTTCCTGGTTTTTCTTTGAAGTCCTTTCGCTTCTCATCCGAGGAGCTTCTTCAGAACCGAAGCTTCTCTAGAACCGGAGCTTCTGGAATGAAAAGCGAAAGGACTTCAAGGGAAAAAAACAGAAAGTCCAGTTGCCTTTTGAAAAAGCACCTTTGGGACTTTAAACTTAGCTCCCTTTGGTTCTATGGGGATTCTCCGTCCCCCAAAGGTGCTTTCCCCACCCTCCCACTCCCCTCCCCGAGAGGCCACTGGACTTTCTGGTTTTTCTTTAAAGACAATTTCGCTTCTGGCTCCAAGAAGCTTCAGAGAGCTGAAGAAGCTCCTGGGATGAGAAGCGAATCGTCTTCAAGGAAAAAAAAACAAACAGAAATGCCAAGTTTTCTTTTGTTTGTAGCAAGTCCTAACTAACTAACTGCGGTGGCGCAGAAATTAAAGGGTTGGGAAGGGAGGCGCAGAGGCTTGTTCTGCTTCTATCTGGCTCTGTGCTGGCATGAGAAAACAGCAAAGGGGATCAAATCCCAGCTACTCCTGAGAGTGGGAATGAAAGGCTGAGTTGTGTGCTCAGCACAATCGGGCACAAGATGCTTACGCAGCAGACCAATTTTTGGGCCTCTTCCAACCCCAAAGTGAATTATCTTGTGTTAGGTTTTCCCCCAAGGACTGATGCAAAACTTCAAGGCAAAGTGTTGGCCGTATCAGTGCAGTCTTCTCCAACTTGATTTCCTCCCCCCCCCACACACACACTTTCATACCCATAATCCTCAGCCAGCAGGGGCAAAGACAGTGCAAAGGAGTTGGTGCTTCTTGGGCAGAATAGAATTTGATAGGACCACATCTGGAAGTCACCAAGGCAGAAAGCAGATGCTTCGATCCAGAGATCTTCCCTCTTACTTTCCCAATAAAATGCAAGCTTTCTGGTGTGAAAGGTAGGCCTGCAACAGCCCTGCGAGGTAGGCCAGGATGTTGGTGCCCAGCAGGAATTAAGAAAATTCGAAATATGTTTGAGTAGAGATTTGAATCTGGAGTACCAAGCTTTAATGGTCCCTAGTATTTCTCAAGATTGGCAAATGAAGGATGGGTGGACTTCAACTCCCAGAATGCAACCTGAAGATGGGTGGACTTCAACTCCCAGAATGCAACCTGAAGATGGGTAGACTTCAACTCCCAGAATGCAACCTGAAGATGGGTAGACTTCAACTCCCAGAATTCCCCAGCCAGCCAAGCTGGCTGGGGAATTCTGGGAATTGAAATCCGACCCTCTTATAAGTTAAGAAACACGACCATAATCCCACAGTAATTGCTGTTCAGTGCACCAAAAACCCTTTGCAACTATTTTTTTTTAAAAAAATCCTTTTAATCCATCCTTCCAGCAAATTACCCTTCTCTTAAGAAAAGCCGAACGGCTGTTTCACAGCCCGAAGCTCATCCGTGCTGGGCCAAGATCTAAACTGGCTTTGCCCAGACAGACAGACTCCTGGCTGGGACCGCTGCCATCGCCCCTGGCCGCTCCCTGAGGTGCAGCAGTTGCCTGGCAGGTGGGAAAAAGGGGAGGGGGCTCTCCTCTTGCCAAGGAGGGGCTGCAAACCCCTGGAGATGGATTCCTGGCTTGGAAGGAAACCTGGGTGTGGTTGGGCAGGAATGCAGGCAGGGAAGAGGCGGCTCTGGAAAACCCAGGGAGGAAGAGGCCATCATCCACAGCTGCAGATGTTTCCTTCACTAGGAAGGTGGGGGGGGGATGAAGCTAAGAAAATCTACTATTCAAGGCTGCGTTGCCCTCCTCACCCCCAAAAAATCAGGCAATGTATTCAAAACCAAACACTGTACAGCACCGCTGTAAATTCAGAATGCAGAATAAAGAGTTGTTTAAGGGATCTCGGAGGTCTTCTAGCCCAGCCCCTTGTTAAGGCAAGGGACTCTATGCTTGGGGTCTCCAAATTTGCCCACTTAAAGACTCGTGGACTTCAGTTCCCAGAATTCCCATGGCTGGCTGAGGAATCCCGGGAGTTGAAATCCACAAGTCTTAAAGGTGGCATGTTCGGCCCATATTATTCTGGACAAATGGCTGTCCAGCCCCTTCTTGGCCACCTCCAGTAATGGTGGTGCTGAACCAGGGTCCATCCCACAACAGGCCTTCCCTGAACGCTGAACTCCCCCCTTTTTTTTTAATTAAAAGTTTTTTTTTTAATTAAACACACATTAAAGTATTGGACAGAGTGTAATCGCCTCGGCAATGTCTCTGCCATACATACTAGACTATAAAGTTAAATATTATAACCCCCCATGATTATTTACAATTGGTCCATTTGGTATTTAGAAATATAAGGATATTGTTATTTCCCTCCATGTTGCTTTGTTCTTATCTTATACATTTTCACTGTTATAGTTTCATACGTAATTCTAATCTCCATTCTATAAATCTTAGTCATTGCTTATTTTGAGTCTTTCCTTTTCTGTCCCAACCGTCGGTAAAATTTATCCCAGATCTTATAATATTCTGAATTCGTCTTTGCGCTGAGCTCTCTTCTTCTAAGCCTGCAGCTTCCTTGCAAAATAGGGTCTGTTTCCCCTTCGTCCCCCCACCCCCCCGGAGAATCGTTTGGCTCCAGCTTCCCTGGGCCCTGAGCCCCCCAAATCTTTTAGGGTGGGTGGAGGTTTGAACCCAGGTCTCCATCCCTGTCACCTGAGGCTAGGCCACCTCTTGGCTTCCCTGCCTGGTGGGATTTCTTCTCCCTCCCCTCCCTCTCCCCAGCTCCTCTCCTTCTTCTCCTCTCTCCTTACTACCCCTCCTTTACTTCCTCCCCTTTACCCTTCCTTCTTTTCTCTCCTCTTTCTCCCTCCTTCTGTTGTTGCCCTTGTTTATTTTCTTCACTCTGGATGGGTTTTCGGGGTGAAATTCCAACGATCCCGGCTTCATATTTAAATTTCCTCTTCCACGTCTTATTTCTCTATAATAAGCTGGTGGAATTTCTTCTTCTCCCCCAGTCTGAGGCCCTCGGAGAGGGGGGGGGGGGCTGCCAACCCCTTTGCAAAGAAGCCGGAGACGGTCCTGGCTGCAGCCCATTTGGGCCTCTTTTAATACCAAACACATTCATGCTTAATAGCAAACAGATTTATTGCAGTCGGAGGGCTGGGCCCACTTTTGATGGGAAGCTCAGCCAGCCACTGCAGCAACACGAAGGATACTTAGAAGAACCTCTGGTTCCCTTTCACGCCCGTCCTTATCTGAGACAACGGAGGAGCCATTGGGAAGTCTCCAAAAGCCACAGATACAGGCCAGATCCCCAGATTCCTAGGCTGAGGTGCAAAGAGTCACATCTCTGCTCCCAGAACTCTTTTGAGGCCACAGCTCTTGACACCCAATTTCCAAACCAGGCTGCAAAGGTGATAGTCCACAATATTGCGGGGTGGGGGTGGGGTGGAGTTGGGTAGCTTTTTGTATATCCCTGTGAGGTTTTTAATGCTCACCAACTGCATGAAGAGGAGAGATACGGCTCCTCCACCCTCCACAAGCTCCTTCGGAGTAAATTAAGCCCAGAGTTTGGCTTAACTGTTTTGCAGCAAAAGTGAACCAGAAGCTGGTCTGATTTCTGCCTCTCCGTTCAAAGAACAAGGAGAGCTTTTTATTGTGCAACAAACTCCATTTTCTCCCCTAAAAACATACCGCAGGACAATAAACTATACTGACATTCAAGGGACCGCAGAGAGTCCTGGCAAGAGGTGGGAGGATGCGGCTGAAGCAGGGTCACAGATGCGGGGAGGGTCTTACTCCCACCCGCCCTCACCCCGCAGAATCCCCCCTTCTCCCCCTCCCTCCCCCTCCTCCCCCAGACGTTTGGCAAACCCGCGCCAAGCACAGGGCGTGGCGCCCGCTTTGCTCAACAGCTCGTACCGCATTGCTTGCTGTAACATGCCAGCCGGGGAGGGGCGGGCGGGGGGGGGGGGAGAATCACACTGGGTGACATCACAGAGACGGCGCCCAGCGCCCCCCCCTCCCCGAGCCACACCCGAGGGAGGGTCGGTGCAAGGGGAGGCATCACCGCTGCAGCTGGCAGAGAGGAAAAGCACCAGGGGTGGGGCGAGGTGGGAGGGGGGGGCATCAGCGGGCCTTATTAAGGGGCTCCATTGCAACAGCTCTGCAGCCCCCCCCTGCCCCCCTCGGGAGAGTTTGAGAAAAGCTTTTGCGTCCTCCCGAGTCCAATCCCCCCCCCGACACACACACAGATTTCCTTTACGGCCCTCGGACCTGGGTTGGCAAGCGGGCATCAGAAGCTCCGGGCGGAAAACGGGCGAGGCGGACGTGCCTGACCCTCCTCCACACACCCCAAAGAGGAGGGTATGGGGGGCTCCGGGGCAGAAAAAAGGAGGCGGGGCTTCAAGCAGCCTGCTTCTTCCACAGGTTTGGGGAGGGGGCTTTCTTCATGCCCGTTTTGAGGCATTCAGCCCCATGCGAGCCCCCGACTTACACAGGACCGCGCCCTCGCTTGCCAGCTGAAGCGACGGTGTGACCCCTGAAGGTGGCCCGATGGAGCCCAGGAGAAAAAGGGGACGGGGCGCCTCCCCCTTGCAGGAAGGGTCCCAGGAGGGGAATTCGCGGCACCTACCCGGGGGGGGAGAGGGACGGGGGTGTTGCAAAAGGCCAACGCCGCCTGGCGCTCTCTCCGACGGGGAAAAGCAGCCCCGGTTTTCTACCCGCCCACAGAAGAGAGTTCCGAAGCCAAGAGCAGCCGGGGGTCCCTCGGACATCCTGCCCCGCCCCCCAAGGGCTCCCCGCCATCCTTGCAAGAGCCCGGAGACCCCGAGGGGGCTCGGCCACAAGCCCTCCCTCCGCCCCCTCGCAGGACCCAGCTGGGGACCCCCACCCGAGGCCGGGCGCCGGAGGGCCCCGACGGGCATCAGCTATGCCCGACGGCGGCTGGGGCAAGGACGGGGGCGCAGCGGGACCCTCCGGGGAGACTCCGGGCAGGGGAGGGAGGGCGCTGCGGGGCGCCGGCCATCCCCGCTGCAGAGCCTCGAGGAGGGCAGCGGCGGCCGTTGCCGGCGAGGAGGACGGGACTTACCGGGCGGGGCTGCAGACTCCGAGCGCCGGCCGGCCTAGTAAGAGCGGGCGGCGCCCGGACGGCTCTTTTGTAGCCGGGCTGCCTCCCAGTCCCCGCCCGCCTTGACGGAGGCCAAGCCCGGCCCGGCCGCATCCTCTGACTCAGCCCCGCCGGGACGGGAGGGGCCCTGGCGCAGCTGGCACCGACCCCGCGGGGGGAGGGGGAGGCTGCAGGCGCTTGGCCCGGATCGACGGCGGGGCGGGAGGAGCGGCCGGCCCCCTCCCGGCCTCCAGAGAGGCAGCGATGGGACCTCCGGGGCAACAGCAACTTCTGGGGGGCAGTTCTCTCCCCCTCCCCCCAGTTGCATTAGACCCGAGAGCAGTGCTGCCCCGTCCCTTTGCTCAGGCAACGCAACCCCCCCCCCCCCACATACACTGGTTCTGCAAGAGACGTCTGGGCCAGTTGCCCCCAAAAGTGCCCTGGGGGGGGGGATAGGTGCCAAGGGCCTCCTTTGCAGGCTTGAGGGACCATCTTCCCTGTAGAGGGTCAGACCTCCATCAAGGGATACAGACAGGGGTGAAATCCAGCAGGTATTGACGGGAGAACTCCAGTAGTGGAAAATTTGAGTAGTTCAGAGAACCGGCAAATCTTTGCAACTTTAGTAAGATTTGTATGCCGCCCACTCCCTAGGGACTCTGCTGGCCCCAGAGTGGGGAGGGAATGGGGATTTTGCAGTATCCTTCCCCTGCCACGCCCACCAAGCCGCGCCCACAGAACCGGTAGTAAAAAAATGTGAATTTTGCCACTGGATAAAGACACCCCCCCCCTCTGGAGACTCCAGCCAGCTTCTTCTGGAGCAAGCCAACTCAATGAATGGGAGAAGCTTCCAACTCAAGGAGAATACAAGGAGAATCTGAGCACTTCCTCCTTTCCTTCTCCCACCAATTCCACCAGCAGACCTTGGTCCCCAGTGAGGTCAGAATCAGAGCTGGTTTCTGCCACTGAGGCTTGCCTGAAGGTCCCTGAGGGAGACTTCATCCCAACCCAACTGGGCCTGAGTTTTCCTTCCAGGTGAGATGACTTGAGGGATGCAGCAGGGAACTTTCCTTAGCTGAAATGGAAATGGATCATCCTCTGGGCATCCCCGCCCCCCTCCCAGCTCCAACCAGGCTTCACTTTTGAATCCACACGGAGTTGGCACCCAACCAAGTGGAGTCATGGCCCCCTGGTATGGACTGGATGAAGCTGCCCATGTCTTGCAGAACCAGAAGGGCTTCGCAGGCTAAGTGGATTGGGGCTGGGGGCTTCTGGAGAAACTTGTTTTTCATGACCCTCCTTTGCCCAGGGATGAGATCATGGCCACATTGGGAGGGGGGGGGAATCAAGATCGCATTGGGCCTTTCTCAGTGGTCTCTTGCAGCCTTCCAACTGCCTGCCTGCCCATTTCACTGACCATCTCAAGAGTTACAAAGCAGAACAAGCTGGATTGAAATCACCCAAGTCCCTCCAATTTTCTAAAGGCGGTTCAACCACTCAAACATTGTCCAAGAGGCCTTTTGCAACCCAAAAGGGGAGGGAATATAAAGTGACGTAAAAGTTCACACAGCTTATTGTTTCTTTTCCTGGTTTTATTGCTTTTTTTTTGTATTTTATATTTATATTTATATTTAGATTGCTTTTATTTATAGGTCGCCCTTTTCCCTGAGGGGACTCAGGGCGGCTTACAACCTATACGGAGGGGATACACGTAATGACATATACAGACAATACACAATTAAAAATAGAAGCAACATTCATTCATCATTCGGGTGGGGACGGATCCCAATCTTTAACCCCAGGCCTGGCGGGATAGCCAGATCTTAAGGGCTGTGCGGAAGGTCTGGAGGGTGGTGAGGGTACGAATCTCCACGGGGAGGTCGTTCCATAGGGTCGGAGCTGCCACCGAGAAGGCTCTCCTCCACGTGGTTGCCAGTAGACATTGACCGGCGGATGGAACTCGGAGGAGGCCTAATCGGTGAGATCTAATCGGTCGTGAGGAGGTAATTGGCAGGATATATTTAACCAACTTGGTGTCTTTGGAACTGTGACTAGAACAAAAGGAGGGATTTATTTTCTCTTTCCCTGCAAAACAGGATCCTCCAGAGCAACCGATTTCTTTCGAAATCTATTTTTCCTCCTGCTTGAGCAGGGGGCTAGACTGGAAGACCTCTAAAGTCCCCTCCAACTCCGTTGATCTGTTATTCCAGTAGGAAAGACAAGGGGGCTGCTTCGTTGGTTGGAAGGCTGCTCCACCGTCTTTGTCTTGATTTAACCTTTTTAAATCTAATAAATCTAGTAATAGAAGAATTCTATCAGCTGGCACTCAAAAACGTTCCTTGTGCACGATATTCACGCAACGTGAAATATTTCGTGTTTGGGAATATAGGGAACTTCTTAAACCTCCTTTGCGTGTTCTTAAACTTCTGCTGCCATTTTTAAAGGGACCGATTTTGAGTTGAGGAAGGCCCGAACCGTAACCTTGATGATGTTGAAACTGTGATGAGCAGGCTTGTTGTTGGCTTGTGGTCAACCAGGCGGAGGAAGGGGGCCAGCGGCCTCATCCTAACCGGCTGATCCTCCAGAAGAGAGAATGCTTTGCCTTAAGTCTCTCCTCTCTGAGCCAGCATTCCTGTCCTGAGGCAGATTGGTGGAGAATTTTGTTTGCTCTGTTTAATCCTGTGCAAAAGAGCCTCTAGTATCTCTGGAAGGAGGAGGGGAGGAAGAAGGGAGGGAGGTGAAAAAATGCTCCAGAGATGGAAAGAGGAGTAGGGGTGTTACATACCCAATTTAGTCTCAACCACATTGACGTAACTTCATTTTCAGACTCCCCTGTGTTTATTTTTATTTCTACCTTGTCTGCCTTTATTATTTATATAAATAGCTCAAGGCAGTGAACACATCCAACACACCTTCCTCCTCCTATTTCCCCCACGACAACAACACTTTGAGGTGGGATAGGCTAAGAGAGGAGGAGGAGGCCCAAAGTCACCCAGCTGGTTTTCATGCCTAAGGTGGGACTTGAACTCACGGTCTTCTGCTTTCTAGCCGGGAGCCTTAATCACTAGGCCAAACTATATTTCAAGAGCAGAAAATAGGACAGGTATCGCCCCAAGATCCGGGCGCATCTCCTCTTTTTCACCCAGATCTTTGTATCTTAACGCATTTCTACCCAACATCTTCTAGCTATTATCCAGCCCATGATGGATAACATCGCCACAACAATATTCTAGGACAGAATAAATCATGGGGTGGAAAATGATTTTAGGGCATAACATCAAAACATCACAGGTGTTCTGGGAAGCCTCTTGTGCACCCAGATCCGTTTACCAGAGAAAGGTGACTTGTCCCTATTTTGATTTCCGAGGACCCCAAAAGGTGGGAGGGGACACACCTTAATTTGCAAGCCACTTTGCACCAAGAAACGATTGTGAAGCCCTGCGAAGTGTGAGAGGCGTTCCCTAAATTTGGGGGAAAAAAACATTCTAGGCTGCTGAATCAGGCAGTGATCAACTGCGAGCCAGCATCATGTTTGAATGCTGACCGTGAAAAAGACTTCACGGAAGGCCCATTTTATTACACAACACCGATGGAATGCGGCTGTGTATCTGGGCATCCGTTGTGGTTACACAATTACTCCACTTTTGCCCTCAAAAAGCAGCCCTGGGGAGAGCACCAGAAAGACAGCTTCCACTCCACCCAGTTGGCCCTGCCCAAGACATCCGAGGTGCCCAACCTGGCGGACAGAGTATTTTTCTAAGGAAGCCCATGATCTGCCGTTGCTCCTGCGGTGTTTATATTGCTACGGCCATGTTTGGTGGCTGTTTTGACGGAGGGCCCGTCCGTGTTGGACAAGCACTGGACAGCCAAATGGATCTTTGTTAAGATGTTTGGAAGACAACTAAAGACGCAACTGCACTCAAAAGACGATAAACCAAGGCTACAGCGAATGCTGGTCTGTATTTAATGCGTTGAGTTTTGCACCTAAAATTACCTAGGCCCATGATGTGCCAGAGGTGGCAGGCAGAGCCCTTTCTGTGGGCACGTGTTCCATCTCCAGCTGCTCTTCTCTTTTCTGGAGTGCACATGTGCCAGGCAGCTGGTCTTCATAGGCGCTAGTGTGCCGGAAAACAGCCTGAAAAACGCCCACAAAATGGCCATTTTCTGGGCCGTTTCTCAGACCAAAAATGGTCCAAAAAACAGCCTGATATTGCCCCCCCAAAAACCAGGCATGCATGTGTCAGCCAGCTGGTCTTCAGATTTCCAGCGCTCCGGTGTGCGCACATACACATGCATGCACCACACAAGTTCCAATTTGGGCATTCGGTGCTGAAAAGGTTCCCCATCACTGACCGAGGCCAAGATTACTCCCACAAAGAGCCGGTTGTCAGAATTGTTTCCAGGTCAACCAAAGAGAGAATTGTAAGTCTTTATTAAACATAAACGTGGGGATTTCAGGAGGGCCGGAGATACGTGTTCAGACGACCTCGGCGTTTTGACGGGTACCGTCTCGAGTTAAACCTTGATTAAGGCGAGGGGCAATGGAGCCAATTTATGGAATCTCTCAGAGTTAGATCTACAACCTTTTGCCAGTCATTAACTCCTGCCGAACCCACTGCACGGAGACACTGCCTGGGAGGGGGGGCACCCACAAAAGGGAAATAAAGCAACTGCTTGATACAAAGGGGATGAAGGAAGCATGTGTCAACATCGAATAAGAAACAGGCGTGGCTAGAATTTTACCCAAAGTCCGGCCATTCCAGTTTCCTGACTTGCTTAAAAAGGAAATTAATGTGGAAAAAAAAATAACAAAGGGTATGTGAGTGGGTGGATGTATTTTTTTGGGGGGGGGGTTAGACTCCTGATTTTTTAATGTTCCAACCGCCAGACATGATTACGCACTGTAATCAAATCATGAATGGCAGAATGTAAGAAAGCTGCAAAAGTTCCAACCGCCCAGCAGATCCATCAAACTTTGTTTATCAAGGAAGGGGCCTCCCCGCCTAACCCCCCCCCAAACCCATTAGGAGTGTTTGGAAGAATTCAGAGCCTCCTCTTTGACTATTGGCTGCTTCGTGGGACTTCACCCGAGGGACTCTGGGCATCCTCAGAGCCCGCTGGAAGGCCAGGAGGGTTGGGGAGAATTGAGAGGTTGGGGCGCAAAGGACAATTCCGAAGGCCCCTTCCTGTTTCGCAGCCCCGCCAGTTCCCGCTTTCCCATCCTGCCCGCCAGAGAAAACAGGATCTGGAGGCGAGGGGAACTTCAGCAGAGTCCACTTCAGCTCCCCACCTCCAGCCGGACTATCTGACTCACAGCTGCCATGTCAGCTGTCGTAAAATTCAGGTGTGACTAACTTCACAACTTGCTTAGCAATGGAAACTCTGGTCCTGTTTGTCACAAGTTGGGGGATTACTTCCATTCTGACTCCTGGCCGTGGAGAGGCACGGTCTGTGGTTGCCTCCAGCTGCACTCCATGGCTCTACTCCCCCAGGCCTGAACTCACAAACTGCAACAGGAAGGAAAGGGGAATGTTTTGGGGTGGAATGTCTTGCTTTTTTGGGTACAAAGATTGGAACTCCCCTTCTTCTTCGTTCCCAGATAAGGCCGACCCGAGAGAGCCTGTTGAGGAAGGCAACCGGAGGTTGGGTGTCAAACGTCATCCTGTCCCAGCTAAGACAATCACAAGACCCAGCATGTCTCCGGGAAAGACGGTGCGCCCGTAATCCATCGGAAAGGGAGGAGGGAGACAGCTGAAGGTTCCCAGGGAGCTGGGATGCCTGTGCAGGCACGGACCCGCCTGCTGGCACCAGATCCGAGAGAGCCAGCTAGTTTCGGAAGAGCATCAGAGAAAACCCATTAGCGACATCGATCCACCGGAGTCGCTGCTGGGCTCCTGGCGGCCCTTGATCGATGGATTCAGCCGACTGCAGGGGCCCAGGAGACCAACAGAAACGAAGCTGGAGGAGAGAAGAGCAGGGCTGGGGGTTTATTTTGCTCTTTCGTGGGCAATTGTGCTTTAAATAGCCAGCGGCTTCTCATACGTTTACCCCAGTAACCTTGTTGGCTGAGCAGCATGGAAACGGGAGTCCAACACAGCCACTACACAGCACGGATCTAGCCAAGGCCTCGGTGGTGGAAAAGGGAGCTCGGCCAGGACCACAAAACTCAGGGCCCTCTGCCTCTCAACCCATGCAAAAGTAGACTCTCCCTTCCTTGGTGGAACTCCAATGGGCAGGGCTGGGTGAAGGAGGAGTCCCAGCGTCTCGGAAGCAGAACAAGAGCAGAAATGGGGGCTTGGATTCACTTTGCTCCCGGAATTGAGGGATAATTAGCAGTTAGACTTATATACCGCTTCATAGGGCTTTCAGCCCTCTCTAAGCGGTTTACAGAGTCAGCATATCGCCCCCAACAACAATCCGGGTCCTCATTTTACCCACCTCGGAAGGATGGAAGGCTGAGTCAACCTTGAGCCGGTGAGATTTGAACAGCTGAACTGCAGTCAGCTGAAGTAGCCTGCAGTGCTGCATTTAACCACTGTGCCACCTCGGGGTTTGTGTGTGTGTGTGTGTGAATCGGGAGGGGGGGATTCCTGTCTGGCACCCTAACTCAGCCAAAGCTGCCGGCTGGGCTAAACCCTTGAGGGCCAGGAGGATGATCAGCCCTCCACCGTTGTGACCTCCTCTTTGGCCCGAGACAAGAGCCGTGTCCAGGGGCTCCAGCCAGCGGTCTCCATGGATGGATCCTCCCAGTCTCAGCAGCGGAGGGGGAGGGGGACGAAGCCTCCCCGGGGAGATTTGGAGGCCACTCAAGGAGGCCGAAGCCCAAGGTCTCCCGCGGTGGAACGGAGCCCTTCGCTGCCTGCATCATCGGCTTGGCTGCAAGGCGAGCTCAAAATGGAGCGACGTCGCATCGGCTGCACTGCTGCATTCGCCCAATGCAAGACCGCCAAAGGGGGGAAAGCAAGAGGGGGTCCAGAGGGGGCTGCTTGGTGAAGCATTAGCCCAATGGGACAGGACAGTCCTTGACTTACGACAACTTCCACCACTAAGCGAGTTGTGCTTGATTTCACTGCTTTTGCTATCATCACTAAGCAAATCTCCCCCCCCCCCCCCGCAAATGTGGCTTCCTCCATTGACTTTGTTTGGGGAAGTCCCCCCCCCCCCAGAGGGCGATTGGATGTGCCCAAATTCTGATGAGGTGATTGCGGGGACTCTGTGAGGGTCATTCAATGCAAAGACAGCTCCCAAGTTGCTTTTTCAGTGCTGTTGCAACTTTTAATGGTCACTAAACAGATGGTCGTAAGTCCAGCACGACCTATGTTTTCATTTCATTACAGGCACAGCCGGGGGGGGGGGAAATCACGGGCGAAAGACGCGGGGCCGATGGGCGTTTGGGGAACCTCTCCAGGTCCTGCCAACGGTACACGTTATTTTTCTGTGGCGGAAAAACCAAAATTACAGCCGTTTGTGGGTTTCCTGTGGAGAGTTAAAAGGGAAGTCTGCGTTTCTGAACTTTGCTTTGCACCGGGACAGCCAATCTCCCCCTCCGACTCAGAGCCAAGCTGAAGCAAATCGATTTCCAATCCAGATTTAATCTTACGGTGGGTGTACAGATCCCAAAAATAAAGAGAGAGCCAGTAACCGCAAGGAAAATGGCACATCAGGAGTTAAATTCTTTTTTTTTATTAATTGAAAATTTTAGGAAAAAAAAACACTTTTACAAATGTTTACCTCCCTTCCCCATCCAAATCCCCCCCAACTCCCCCCCCATTTCCCAGAACCAATACAGGGTATAAATCTTTAATAAAGATGTTCTAAAATAAACTTTTAAAAAAGTTGGTATCATCTTTCATTTGCGCTTTAACTCCTCTTAGCTAGGCTAAGTCTAACCAGATTATATCCTTGTTTCTTCAGTCATAAAGTATCTGGGATTTCTTAGTCCCGTATTTATTTTGAGTATAGTCAATCCATCTTCTCCACTCCAGTTTATATCTCTCGTTTGAGTGGTCCTTGAGATATGCTGATATTTTAGCCATCTCTGCTAGGTAGGAGTTAAATTCTTTTAAACCAGAGGCCTCCAACCTTGGCACAATCTGTGGACACAGAATTCTGGGAGTTGAAGTCCACAGGTCTTAGAATTGTGCCAAGGTTGGACGCCTCTGGTTGAAAAGAATTTAACTTCCGATGTGCCGTTTTCCTTGCACTTAAAAAGTTGCTACGGGTTTCAAACCCTCAAAACCTCTAAATGCAGAACCCCCTGTCTTTTTAACACAGTATAAAAAGGGCCCAAGTTAAAGCATTCATTCAGCTACCCACAAAACCCAACCAGCCAGCCAAAGGGGGGCTGAACAGGGACCAAATTTCCCTTAAAGCAACTGAACTGCCTGTATCCTCAAGCAGCGGAGAGGTTTGCGGCCGCATTTAAGAGGTCCGTTCCCAATAGGAACTTTGGACCTTCATTGCGGAGTCCGAGTTCAGAGGAAAAAATCTCGACTCCTCTGTTGCCAAGCAGAGTTTCTGAAATCCCTCTTCCAGAGACAGCCACAGCTTCAGAGCCCCACCCGATTATTGTGCATGACTCATGTCGGAAATATTTTCCTGGTGGGAGGTCAGGCGGGATTTCGAAAGAAAACCTGATGTTCAGCAAGGCTGCAACAACCCGAAGGCTCTGCCTTCTCACTGAAACCAGTTTGTTGTGGCAACCAGATTATAAAACGTACGGCCCTTCGGGAAACAGGCGAGCGTTACGTGTGGAAGTGGCGAGATCCAAACCAAACTGAAACCACGTTCTTTCCTGGAGAAAACCCTGCGCTTAGGCAGAGATCGTAAGAAGTAAAAACCCTGCTTAAAATAAATAAACATCAGGGCAGAAACACCCACAACAATAATAAAATAATAACAATAATTCTGAAAGCTTTAGCGCAGTGTTTCTCAACCTTGGCAACTTTAAGTCCTGTGGACTTCAACTCCCAGAATCCCCCAGCCAGCGCAGCTGCGCTGGCTGGGGGATTCTGGGAGTTGAGGTCCACAGGACTTAAAGTTGCCAAGGTTGAGAAACACTGCTTTAGCGCCTGGAATGTGGGACGGGAGGGATGATGCCTCAGACAGCGGGTGTAAATTTTGCAACAACATGGCGCCGCTTTGGCAGTAAACATTTCTGTGCCATGACATCAAGGCTGCCCTGCCCACTTCACCCTGGTCTCGCCTTGGGCAGGAGCACTGCACCACTGCGGCCATGCAACCACGGGCTCCAAGGTTAATTAGCTTGGCGTACAAAACAGCGCCAAGCTGGGCAAAAATCCCAAGCAAAATTCAAATTTGCGTTTCATACACATCCAAAAAAAAAACAACGAAAGAAATTAGAAATCAACAACTGGGGGATTTTAACTGTATTTTGAAAAGCTCAAACCCAGCCCGGCACTCACTTTGACCCTCTTTAAAAGGAAATAAATAAAAATAAATCGAAGGTCTGAAAGTTTCTAAGGTTGGGCACTCCTGTTTTAAACTCTCAAAATATCTAAACGCATTTGCGCTTTGGATGATGGCGTGAGGTGTCCGAGGACCAAGGGATGATGAGTCTTAGCAGACCCTTAAAAAACATCAGGGACCTCTAAAAACAAAATCTAAACTTAAAAGCAGTTCGTGGTTGCGGCCACAACTGTTTTCCTAACATTCCTGCAGAAAAGGGCAGGGAGATTCAAACCAAGATCTCCGCTCCAGCTGCCCAAAAAGGAGCAGAACTCCTTCAATGCAACTGCCCATTTTAAGAGAAAGCTCCCGCAGGGCTTGCTTTTCACCCAGTAACGTTACGGGGAACAAACGGCGAAATACAAGCGGTTGGGATCGTGCAGAGTTGGCTGCCTTCCTTCCCGTGTCGCTCCGGGCGTTCTCAAGGCAGGAGAAAACCCTCCGATGCGCCTCTCGAGTGCCGAATCCGGGGAAAGGTTTTAGGGCGACCCTGCCCGGCCTGATGGGATTGTCCACCACCTTCTTCATTCACAGAAGCCCTTTTGCGGAGGAAGACGGCTGCTCCTGCTCGCCATTAAGCCGGGGGCCCTTGGTTGGGACGGGCTTTTTTCCAGAATTTCCGGTCTGGGCCTTGATTGGCCGTCCGGGAGCCCTTGGTCTGCGCAGCCCCACGCTTCTTCCTCGGGGGCTCGGCCTGCAGGGATTCCGTGGGGATTGGGCCTCGGTGGCTGGGCGTGCCGGGGAAAGCTTTGGCTTTCCTGCTCATCTAGAAGCCAGAAAGGGAGAGAAAGAGGAAACGGGCTTCAGAATGACTCAACGTTCCGGAGGTCGAAGTTTCTGCCAGAACTGGTTAAAATGGAAGTCGTCGCCCTGAAACCCAGGGATAAAACTCTTGCCTTTGGGCTCTCCTGCTCCCAAGTGAAAACCCATCAACGCTGGAGTAAGTGAATTATGTGTATACAGTGACCACACAGCCTTCATTATAAAGGACAGCCCTGTACTTTAGAAAAAAGCAGCCCTCACGAGTTAGCTAATTGCTTTCTTGGCTTTCTTCTTGGATTTTCCTCTGCAGAGCAAAGGGATAAATGCATTTATTTTTGTCTTTAATTAACTTGTCCCTTTTTCAGGCTTGCGGCCTGCTTTGTGCAAGAAAAGAGGGTCGCTGTAAACATGTGTTGTTGTGAAGGGCAAGGGAGGGTTTCGGTATCACGAGGCTGGCATGATCTGCTTCCCCTCTTCTGTACCCGTGGAACCCCTTGCCTCCAGAAGTTGTAAACGCTCCAGCCCTGGAAGTTTTGAAGAAGAGGTTGGACAACCATTTGTCTGAAATGGTCCAGGGTTTCCTGCCTGAGCCAGGCGGGTTGGACTAGAAGGCCTCCCAGGTCCCTTCCAACTCTGCTATTGTATTGTGTTTCTATTTCTATTCTAATCAAGGAGAGAAGCAAGCTGGAATTGAGAAGAAACTTTCCGACAGTGAGGACAATGAATCAGTGGAACTGCTTGCCACCAGAAGTTGTGGGTACTCCATCATTGGAAGTTTTTAAAGAAAAGACTGGACAGCCACTTGTCTGAAATGGTTTGGGTCTCCTGCTTCAGCAGGGGGCTGGACTAGAAGACCTCCAAGGCCCCTTCCAGCTCTATTCTGATACAAATTCTGATTCTCTGAACTCTGTACAGACTGAGGGTTGGGCCTTACAGAATTAAGATCTATCTATCTATCTATCTATCTATCTATCTATCTATCTATCTATCTATCTATCTATCTATCTATCATCTATCTATCTAATAAATCTCTCACTATATCTCTCTAATCTCTCTAATCTATCTATCTATCTATCTATCTATCTATCTATCTATCTCTCTCTATCTATCTATCTTATCTATCTATCTATCTATCTCTATCTATCTATCTATCTATCTATATATATATATCTTATCTATCTATCTATCTATCTATCTCTATCTATCATCTATCTCTCTCTCTCTCTCTCTATCATCTATCTATCTATCTAATAAATCTCTCACTATATCTCTCTAATCTATCTATCTATATCTATCTATCATTTAACCACTGCGCCAAGGTGGCGCAGTGGTTAAATGCAGCACTGCAGGCTACTGCTAGATCAGCAGGTCAGCGGTTCAAATCTCACCGGCTCAGGGTTGACTCAGCCTGGCTATTACTGCTATTGCTATCTATCATCTATCTCTCTCTCTCTCTCTCCCTCTCTCTCTCTCTCTCTCTCTCTCTCTATCATCTATCTAACTATCTATCTATCATCCATCCATCCATCCATCCATCTAAAATTGAGGACAAAGGAAGGATATGTTAAATCCCCCCAAGTCCCTTCCAACTTTAATTCTATTCTATTCTATAGCAATAGCAGTAGACTTATATACCGCTTCATAGGCCTTTCAGGCCTCTCTAAGCGGTTTACAGAGAGTCAGCATATTGCCCCCAACAATCTGGGTCCTCATTTTACCCACCTCGGAAGGATGGAAGGCTGAGTCAACCCTGAGCCGGTGAGATTTGAACCGCTGACCTGCTGATCTAGCAGTAGCCTGCAGTGCTGCATTTAACCACTGCGCCACCTTGGCTCTTTCTAGCCTCTAGGAGAGGGGTCTCCAGCCTCTAAGACCCCCAGAGTACCTCAGCCAGCCATGGGAATTCTGGGAGTTGAAGTCCACAAGTCTTACAGCTTCCAAGCTGGGAGACCCTTACTCTCTAAGACTTCTCCCTTCTCTCTATTTGCAGAACTCCTGAAAAAAAATACTCAAATGTCTTCTGGAATTACTTTCAAAGGCGATGAGGAAGCCCACTTTGAAAACTAACATCTCTGGAAACGTTTTGTAATTTAAAAAAAAAGGGGTGGGGTGTTTTCTTGAGGGGGGGGCTGACACAAACCCTAAGTAGTTTTTCCAAACAACCCTTTCTCACCTTCGTGGTCCTGGCGCCCCCGTCTGCCACGGGTGGGAAGGTGCAGGGGACACGGCCTTGGGCAAAGTGATGCTGCAGGGGGATGTTGGGGTCGAGGGGCACCCAGGGGACAGAGAGGGCAGCCGGGGCGGGGGGCAGGTCGGCGTGAGCGGCGTGCAGGTTGTACATTGCCCGCGTGGCAATTCCATCCGAGCTCTTGTAGATGGACACCGAGGAGTCTCCCGCCAGGTGAGTCAAGAGGAAGGAGCCCTCCTGCAAACTGACAACGCAACCAGCCGTTAGAAGCCGGCACCAAACCTGCAGCGCCTTTTCTGCAGCGGCCCCCGTTCTCCTTCCGCAAAGCTCTAAAAACCCGGCTCTGTTCCTGGGCTGCTACATGCACCAAGACCCCCCCCTCCCCAACTGCATTGTTCAAGGTCCAGATAGGCTGCACTTCGCATTTGATGTTTTAATGGTTCTTTTTTTTAATCATTTTAATGCTTTTTACTATTTTTTTTAGTTTATTTTTAGTCTCATGCACAAATTAACAAGCATACATTCTCAGAGTTATTATTCTTATCACATTTGAACACTTTTAAACATTCATTTTTCCATATAAAAAATTAAAATGTATGACTGGGATTGCTTCGCTTACCATCCCAATACACCTATTTTGTTTTACCGGCCCCCCACTAATTTCCTTTCCTTTTCTCCCTTCCTCCCTTCTCTACTTTCTTCTTTCCTCCTCTCCTTTCCTTTTCCTTAGTAAAAAGTAAAGCTTTTTGCTCTTTCTATCATTTTTTAAAATTTCAACTGTCATGTATGGTCTGAATTGCGAGCCGCCCAGAGTCATTTGCCGAGATGGGCAGCTAAGAAAATCGAAATCGAAATCCAAAGCAATCAATGAATCAATCAATCCGGCTGCTCCCTCGGGCTCTGTGGCAGGCAAAGGGCCTCCTCTGTACCTTGTCATGCGGTTTTGAATGTGTGTGATGATGATCCAGAATAGATCCAGATCTCCTCCTCCTCCTCCTCCTCCTCCCAAATTCCAAGTGTTCGCTAAGAGGCTCCTGGAGTTCTGGGTCTGGCCTGAGTTTTAATCGCTTGCTACCCCAGGCAACATTCAGAAAGAGAAGGAAGGGAGAAAGCCAAGAACTTACCCAGCCACTTTCTTCAAGATGTTTTGGAGAATATGCAACGAATTGGTTGGACTGTGGAGGGAAGAACAGCATTCACAAAATTATTAGGGGAAATTAATGTACTATGCAAACCGTGGCAACGGCTGTTTGTCCAAGAGATAAAACAGGCGTGCAGAAATCTGAGGAATGTATGGATTCGGAAGGCAAAGCTCTCCCTCGGGGAGCAGCCAAGGACCAGCCGGTGAGAGGTCAGACTCGATCAGCTGTTTCTGTTATTTTAAATCCATTCCGAGCAGCTGCAGGATGTGTGGATGAAGCCGTGACGCCTGGCATTTGACAGGAAGTGCAGCACCCTCAACTGTCAGTCACTTTTAGGGGCACGAAGTTAGCAATAGCAGTAGACTTATATACCGCTTCATAGGGCTTTCAGCCCTCTCTAAGCTGTTTACAGAGTCAGCATATCGCCCCCAACAATCTGGGTCCTCATTTTACCCACCTCGGAAGGATGGAAGGCTGAGTCAACCCTGAGCCGGTGAGATTTGAACCGCTGACCTGCTGATCTAGCAGTAGCCTGCAGTGCTGCATTTAACCACTGCGCCACCTTGGCTCTTAAACCTCATGACTCAAAGGAGAGTTTGAGAAATCCCTGGACTTCGTCAGCTGTCATTCCGCCAAGTGAAAATGTTGAGTAAAAATTATTTAAAATAAGGAATGTAAGCTTTGGGGAGGGGTTTCTGTGGCTGACTATGTAATCTGAGTATCTCTACTGTAAAATAAAAGCCCCTCCCCTAATTAATATTGGCTCAGGAGAGCAGGAAAGCAGGTAGTCCTTGCCTTATAACCAGTTCCAGTTTACAACGGAACCAAAAAAAAATGTATTTACAACCCAGGTTTGAAGAACTGACAGCTGACACTCCTCCCACTTGGTTTATGACCAGTGTGTTCACTTAACGCCCATTGCAAAAAAAGTTGTAAAATTGGGGATGGACACGTGATGACCTTCTTAATAACCAGATCGTGTGTCCAGGCTCAGTCACGGTGATATATTGAGGAGTACCTGAAATCTAAATATTAGTAGCTCACAAATAAAATTTCTATCTAAATGATCATTCAACCGAAAACTAACAAGAGAGTTGAGTATTTGTAGAGCAAGGAGAGGAATATATCATACAATTAAAGGGTAAATACTGATTTTTATTTTATTTTATTTTAAAAGCCCATGACTTCTACTGCATTTGCTGGAAGAAAATATTTAAATGGAGAAAGAGGAACTGATGGCGAGGGACTCCCTGAAAATCAACCTTTTGTTATGGGAAGTTTGTTCGTTTACTTGTAACATTGTTCTGCCACCCATTTACTTACTTAAATGTGCCAAATCGTCTTCTTAAGGTCTTTCCCGTCAGTCGCTCCAGCAGGAAGAGTTGGGAAGTCAGGGCATCGATGTGACCTGGAGGAGGGAGAGATTTCCCAAACGGAAATAGCAATAGCAATAGCGGTTAGACTTATATACCGCTTCATAGGGCTTTCAGCCCTCTCTAAGCGGTTCAGCATATCGCTCCCAATAACAATCCGGGTCCTCATTTCACCCACCTCGGAAGGATGGAAGGCTGAGTCAACCCTGAGCCGGTGAGATTAGAACCGCTGAACTGTAGAAGTGGCCTGCAGTACTGCACCCTAACCACTGCACCACCTCGGCTCGGAATTTCACTTAACGTCTCACTTAGCAAACAGAAAGATTTGGGCTCCATTGTGCTCATAAGTGGAGGATTAACCTGTCCTACCGTCAGTTGCATAAATCCATTGCTAGGAAGGACACCGTATTCTGTTTTGCAAGGATGTAAACATTAAAAAAAAGAGGCAACCTTTAAAATCCACTCACCCAGAGTGAAGGAAGTATTGGAGTGTAGCAAACTTTCCATCCAGAGCCGGCAGATTTCGTCTTCGGTCAACGTTTCTACGCCGTAGAAGGGCTGGTATTCTAACTTCGGCAGCACGTAAACAGGGAAGTGCTGGGGAAGAAAGAAAAGCTTTCCCACTTCAATGCATTTCCAGCCTGCCTAGTAAGCAGGAAAGCAAAGCGTAAACCTCACCCTAGGGACTCGCCTTCTCCGAGACCAGCTGCTTAGAGTTACAAGTAATAGCAATAGCAATAGTTAGACTTCTATACCGCCTTCATAGGGCTTTCAGCCCTCTCTAAGCGGTTTACAGAGTCAACATATCGCCCCCACAGTCTGGGTCCTCATTTCACCCACCTCGGAAGGATGGAAGGCTGAGTCAACCTTGAGCAGGTGAGATTAGAACCGCCAAACTGCAGATAACAGTCAGCTGAAGTGGCCTGCAGTGCTGCACCCTAACCACTGCGCCACGGCGTTGATTGATTAATAGGAAACTCAAGAATCTGTGTTAACTGTTAGGGATCACTCGGAAAAGTTCTTCCTCAGCCAATTTTTGTTTTTCCCTATTCTAGAGAAAGCAGATGGTCCTGCTGTATTTCGTTTCTTTGTGAAGCTGGAATTGGAACAAGAAACAAGGGATGTGTCAGCCCCCTTTTCTTGTGGGTCTTTGGCCTGCCACACTGGCTATCATTCTGCTGTGCATTTTCTGTTGTGGGGAAAATGGGACTGTGGGGGGATTGTACGGAGTGAGATGCCATGTAGCCATAACAACATTCTTTCTAGAAAGCCAAGGTCATCCTTTGTCTCTGCGCCTCTGCACCTGACCGGATCTGGATCTTAATAAATTGGAACTTTGAGCAATATTTTGCCTTGGACTCTGATTTACTTCTGGATGCTATTTGGAACCCTGATAGAATATACCTCTTACATCAGGGTTCACGGGGGAGCATGTGTGAAGTCAGAGATACAATTCTAGCACAGAAGCACCTAATACTCACCCCGGAATAGGCCGCCAAGACTACAGTGCTTAAAAAATGGCCAAGGATCAAAAATATTCACTCCTATTTCTTGCAGGAAAGGCTTGTAGGAATTCAGCCCCTGCAATTCTGCCCCCTTTGGAAATCCGGTGGGGAGGGGGAATGGCGGATCAGAGATGACAGCCCTACAAACTCCCCTTAAAGGGATTATCCATATTGCAAATCATCTGCCGAGAATTCTCTCTTACTGCTTATGGCAGTGTTTCTCAACCTTGGCCACTTGAAGATGTCTGGACTTCAACTCCCAGAATTCCCCAGCCAGCTGGCTGGGGAATTCTGGGAGTTGAAGTCCAGACATCTTCAAGTGGCCAAGGTTGAGAAACACTGGTTTATGGACTCTCCTGCTTACATTTAATGCCCTGGAAGAAACGGTTCTTGCAAACCACCTCAGTCCAAAGACCCCAGCAGGAATCCAGCATCGGAACCGGCTAAAATCTAAATCAGCCAAAGCTGATTTAGTCCCCCACCCCCACCCCAATAAAGCCACCCTCCCACCCAAGAAGAGAACCTACCCTCCTGAACTTCGCCTTTTTCTGATGGGGTCTCAGCTCAACTTTCTGGATGGTGGTCCGTACCAACAACAACATGTCATCCAAGCTGTACAACTTATAGACCAGGTTTCCGTGTTGGGGAGGCTGGTAGTCGGCCGCCTCTTCCACTGCGTCCCACAGCATCCCTTTCAGGAGAGAGACGGAGGGGTGGGGCGGTCATTCTGGCGGACAAAGATGCTTCTCGCCCATTAAAGAAATCTTTCTCCCCAATGTGAAATTCACCTGGGCCCTGAACAAAGAATGAACGGCGCGTACAGGTGTACCAGAAATGTTTACAGCAGTCTGGAAGTTTTAAGACGGGTGTCAGGCCTGTGATGGACAGGTGGGTGTGGGGGATGCAAGATCTTGAACTTTCAGCTGGGTGGGGGAAACCGGGAAGCTTTCAGATTCGGGGTTTCCCAAATGTGCCAACGTGGCTCTCTTAATAAATTGGAACTTTGAGGAATCCTTTGCCTCGGACTCTGATTTATTTTCGGAGGCTATTTGAGGCCTGACAATGGGTGAGCGACAACTTCCAGAATTCCTCAGGCAGCTTAGCTGGGGAATTCATGGGAATTGAAGTCCACCCATCTTAAAGTTGAATTTTGAGAGCCGAAGTCCACCCATCTTAAAAGCTGGCGACCTTTTGAGAAACACGGGTTTACGGCGACTGCTTATATCCGTCACACAACCTACCTTTCTGAGGCCCCTGGTAACAGGTTGCCCAGGTGAACTTGGAGGAGGTGCCTGTGTTTGCTGCAGTATTTTGCCCTGGCTCCACAGCTGGAGAGGCCGAAGGACGAGAAGGAGCATCTGCCTGGCCGTGGGTAGGATTCAAACTCGCTTCACTGGTTACCGGCAGGGGCCCCTGAGAGTTTGGGGAAGGGGGCTTCAGTAGCTTCGTCTGCATTTTCAAAATCTGGCCCAGGGGATCGGTTTCCTGGGATAACCGTGGGTGAAGCCTGCAGGGAGAAGCCTTTGGATGGGTCTCCGAAGACTCGGCTGCTTCTTCCAAGGGGGCCTGTGCAGGGCTGGGGGAAGGAGGGGCAGAGGCCCCAGGGCTGGGGTGGGAAGGGAGCGCGCCCGGTTCAGACGCCTGGCCAGGCTCACGTTCTGTGTCAATGACCAGATGTTCCCCATCCGTGTCGCTGCTACAGGACAGGGCAGGGGATCGGACGTCTTCGGCTGCCCCTTCCCTGATAGTACAACTTTTATCGGCAGAAGCGATGGAGGTGCTGCCGTCCAGATTTCTTTCTTTGGCCAACGTGAGGCTTCCGCCCTCTGGGTCCGCCTCCATCGGCTCGAAAGCTTCACCCGGTGAGTTTCCCTCACTATCCAAATCCGGGGGGTCCTTTCCCGGGGGCGACGTCCTCCCGCTGCTGAAGCCTGTTTCCTGGTCTTTTGCTCGACTGCTCCCCCCTTCTCGCCCCTTTTCCGTTTTCACGCACTCCGAGAAGACCTCAGGCCACCCGGGCAGCTTTGCAGGAGAGACCCCAGCTGGAGAAGCGCTCAGAGGCTTTGCGGCCGAGGCAAAGCTCTCCAGCTGGGTGACGTCCGTATCGAAGTCCAGATCTGCAGAGACGGATTCCTGCAAGGGTCTGCCTTGGCAGGTTTTAAGCTCCGTTCCCGGCTGGAAGAGAAAGAGGGGGAAATGGGGATGCAGCCCAGAGACACACAGGAGGCGTCTTCCCAGTTTCTTTTTGGTGTTGAGCATTAACTCTGTCTGGCGAGTGCAGTTTGTTTATTCTGGATTATTATTCTGTTACATGACCTGTGTATTTATTTTACACCAAAGGACTCCATGTGGCGATTAAAACAACCTCTCTTTCTTGTTTATTGCCTGCTTATCTCTTTCCAACTAATAATGGTTTGGAAAAAAAAATAGTAGGCTTCAACAGCCAATCTTCTTCTTCTTTTAATATAAGCTCCTTATCCTATACTGCAGCTGCGATACAAGGGTATCTGCCAGAGGAATCTAAAGGCCTTGGGAGTGGAGATCAACAGCTGGGAAACCTTGACCTCTGGCCCTTCAGCTTGGGAGCTAAAGACGCAGCATGGCCTTCTCCAACTCGAAGAGACGCTTGTTCGGCAGGCCGAGGCAAAGAGGCCGTCCCGGAACCAGCGAAATCTGGGGGGTGGACAGGGGACAGAATGGACCTGCCCTCAGTGTGGAAGGGATGGCTGCTCCCGAATTGGCCTGTTTAGCCACACCAGATGCTGCGTTAGGACCTTTTTCCAGAGCACGGAACCATCGTCTTTGGAGACTGAAGGATGCCAATAAAATAGCAATAGCAATAAGACTTATATACCGCTTCATAGGGCTTTCAGCCCTCTCTAAGCGGTTTACAGAGTCAGCAACTTGCCCCCACAGTCCGGGTCCTCATTTCACCCACCTCGGAAGGATGGAAGGCTGAGTCAACCCTGAGCCGGTGAGATTTGAACAGCCGAACTGCAGATAGCAGTCAGCTGAAGTGGCCTGCAGTACTGCACCCTAACCACTGCGCCACCTCGGCTCTTTTAAAAAGGATGATAATAATAATAATCATGTTGTCTATGTAACAAAAATAAAATAAAATAATATAAAAATAATAATAATAATCATCATCATCATCTATGAAATTTAGGTAAAGTTCCTTTTAGTACTTCAACCAAAACGAGACTGAAACTCACCAGCACTTCTGGCGGCTTGTCTAGTATCACAGCCCGGGCGACAATACTGGACTGCTTTGTCGTGTGGAAATCTGCCAGGAATTCGTGAAAAAGCTGGTTTTTCTCCCTCACCGTCATCTCCTTCTTCGGCAGAGGAGGGTCGATGTAGGCCACTTTGACTGGTTTCAGGCCTTTGGGAGGAAAAAAAAAAGTGGGTTTTCATTTTCCCCCCCCCTCCAATAGTAAAGGATAATTATCTTTCATCTAAATACGAAAGTACAAGAAGTAACATTTCCCAGATAACAAGAACTGGATTCGCCTCCCCAAAACTATTTTTTTCCCCCAAAACCATTATTAGTTGGAAAGAGATAAACAGGCAATAAACAAGAAAAGAGAGGTTGTTTTAATCGCCAGATGGACTGTAAAATAAATACACAGGTCGTGTAATAGAATAATAATCCAGAATAAACAAACTGCACTAGCCAGACAGTTAATGCTCAACACCAAAAAGAAACTGTGAAGGCGCTTCCTGTTTATTCTTCCTAGTCCGCTTCCTATTTGCTACCTCAAGATCAACACTCATTTTGTACAAAAAGGAATGACATTTGTTGGCTTTTGTTTCCAGACAAATGCAATACTTTCAGCAAGATTATTCTGTTTGGACTTAAGGCGTAATTCTGAAGTTCAACAGGAGGCTCGATCAGGAAAATTGACAGGGAAATGGAAATATGCCGAGTCTATTTGGCTCCACGTAGAGTTCCAATTTCACTTTGAAATTAACTTGCCTAAGTCAGCCTTAGAACCACATTTACATTTCTTTTTAGAGGCAACTGTGGACTTTCTTGCTTTTTTCTTTTGAAGACTTCTGAAAAAGCACCTCTGGGACAACCACGACCTGGATGACTGAGAATCTCTACAGACTTTAAGCTGTAAGATTTGGGGCAAATGCCCTCCAAGTGGGGTGGGAGTATGAACAAATTTCCAGAGAAAATTGCAGACTACAGGATCCATTTGCACCTCTCAGGGGACCCTGAGGACACAGATAAACCTCCAAGGGGCCTCAACGACCCTCTAAAAGGATGCAAATGACCAGCTGTCTGCAAGGAGTGTCAATACTTCCCTTCCCCACCATCCAGTCAGAGGCGAAGAATATTCTTGGCTGAGAAGTGAAACATCTTCAAAAGAAAAAAACAACAACAAGAAAGTCCAATACAATACAATAGCAGAGTTGGAAGGGACCTTGGAGGTCTTCTAGTCCAACCCCCTGCCTAGGCAGGAAACCTTATACAGTTTCAGACAAATGGCTATCCAACATCTTCTTAAAGACTTCCAGGGTTGGGGCTTTCACAACTTCTGGAGGCAACTTCTGTTCCACTGATTAATTGTTCTAACTGTCAGGAAATTTCTCCTCAGTTCTAAGTTGCTTCTCTCCTTGATTAGTTTCCACCCATTGCTTCTTGACCTGCCCTCAGATGCCTTGGAGAATAGCTTGACTCCCTCTTCTTTGTGGCAACCCCTGAGATATTGGAAGACTGCTATCATGTCTCCCCTGGTCCTTCTTTTCAACTAGACCTACCCAGTTCCTGCAACTGTTCTTCATATGTTTTAGTCTCCAGTCCCCTAATCCTCTTTCTTGCTCTTCTCTGCACTCTTTCCAGAGTCTCCACATCTTTTCTACATCGTGGCGACCAAAACTGAATGCCGTATTCCAAGTGTGGCCTTACCAAGGCATTATAAAGTGGTATTAACCCTTCACATGATCTTGATGTTATCCCTCTGTTGATCAGCCTAGAATTGTGTTGGCTTCTTTGGCAGCTGCTGCACATGGCTGGCTCCTATTTAAATGGTTGTCCACTAGGACTCCAAGATCCCTTTCACAGTTACTACTGTTGAGCAAGGTACCACCTATACTGTACCTGTGCATTTCGTTTTTGTTACCTAAATGTAGAACCTTACTCTTTTCACCACTGAATTTCATTTTATTAGATAGTGGCCAATGTTCAAGTCTGCCAAGATCCTTCTGTATCGTAAGCCCGTCTTCTGGAGTGTTGGCTATTCCTGCCAGCTTGGTGTCATCTGCAAATTTGATGAGTTCCTCATTTATTCCCTCATCCAAATCATTGATGAAGATGTTGAAGAGTCCTGGGCCCAAAATAGAGCCTTGGGGTTCTCCACTGCATGCTTCCCTCCATGTAAATGCAGCTCCATTGAGGACCACATGTTGAGTGTGGTTGGTCAGCCAGTTACGAATCCATCTGGTGGTGATGCTGTCTTTGGCTCAACCCTTCCCTCAAACGAAGCCCAAAAAAAAAATACCTCCACAAGCTCACCAGTAACAGAAACTGTTTTCACCGACACAGGAAGTTCCCACTGCTGCTTATAATCCAGACCGTGATTGTTCAACAGAGTATATAAAGATTCACCCGTCAGAATCACCTGGGGACAGTATTTGGCAGCCAGTTGCTCAGCATTTAGATCGGTGCTAATGTCCTTTTAAAAAAAAATGGAGATGATAATAAATTGTAAATCAGGTTGAACAAAATGACACGATTTCACTATTAAGGCTGAAGAATTAACTAATGTCCCAGAAGTTTATTTTAGCACACGATAATATTAGGCAAACATGACTATTTATATATCCGTGCACTTAAGAATCAACACAATTAGGCAAAGGTGACTATGTATCTTGCCCTTGCGAATCAACAATCGCTTTGTTCAGTCATGAAGTCTGCATCCCGCCCGCCTTCTACAAATACCTCACTCTTACCTATGCATGTGTGGGTGTGTTTGTGCTTAAAGATAAGATATCTTAAATTTTAGAGCTTGCCAATGATCTCATTTTACCATGGAACAACGCTTACTTTTGTTACTCACTGCCCAAATATCTCTCAGAATTGTCCCTAAACTGGCTCTGCAACAGCTGTTTGAGAGTACAGAACGTAATATAATGATGAAGACATTTTTCTTCTGAACTAGAACAATGGCTAACTCTGATTATTGCCAAAGAGAGGACATTTTTGAGTTAGGTGGAACTAAGAGCCGAGGTGGCGCAGTGGTTAAGTGCAGCACTGCAGGCTACTTCAGCTGACTGCAGTTCTGCAGTTCGGCTGTTCAAATCTCACCGGCTCAAGGTTGACTCAGCCTTCCATCCTTCCGAGGTGGGTGAAATGAGGACCCGGATTGTTGTTGGGGGCGATATGCTGACTCTGTAAACCGCTTAGAGAGGGCTGAAAGCCCTATGAAGCGGTATATAAGTCTAACTGCTAACTGCATATAATCCATTCTAAAAACTAACCAACTGCAAATGTTGGCTTGGTCCAAAGTTATAATTTCTATCCTGTCTATAATAAAAAGGGAAGAAGAAGCTGAAGCCTGCCGATTACCTCTCTCAGACCAATTAGATCGCACAGGTTGGGTCTCCTCCGGATCCCATCTGCCAGCCAATGTCGGCTGGCGACTCCCCGGGGAAGAGCCTTCTCTGTTGCAGCTCCGGCCCTCTGGAACGAGCTCCCTGTTGAGATCCGGATCCTTACTACCCTCCCGGCCTTCCGCAAAGCCACCAAGTCCTGGCTGTTCCAGCAGGCTGGGGGGCGCTGAGAAGCATTTACCTCCATGGAAATTGTGAATGTTGGTTTTGTTTTTAATATGTTGTCTTTGTCTCGTTTTCCCCCTTTCCCTTGTCTTTTGTGAGCCGCCCGGAGTCCTCCGGGAGTGGGCGGCATACAAGACAAATAAACAAACAAACAAACAAATAAATAAATAAATAAACCTAATTAAGCCCTTCTGATCAGGAAGAGAGAAAAAACTCAAGTTCGCACCAGCGTACGGCTCTTTCGCACAGTGCCAAACGTGTGTTCACACCCGGGGGGGGGGGATTTCTTTCTGCTCGCTTTTACTTTTAAAAGAACAGCTTCAAAACTCACCGCTATGAGAATTCCGAGTAACAAGGGGAGCTATGAAGGTGGAGGGAAAATGCAACAGCCATCAGGATCACCTGCAGGGGACGGTTAACGTGATTGAAAACGAGCAACACGTGGCTTGCCTGATTGCAATGCTTACATTGTGCAGCTGGGCAGCCCGGTCCTCGGGAGTCCCACAGAGTCGCTCATGCTTAGCTTTATCCGCAGGTAAATTAATTGATGTTGGCAGCCTGGGGAAGAATCGCTTAACAAGGTGCACCGTTCCCTTGGAAGAGAGAAAATATTTATTTATGTATTTATGTTATTTATTAAATTTATAGGCTGCCCAATCCCGAAGGACTCCGGGCGGCTTACAAAGAAGGAAGAAAAAAAGAAAAGAAAAAGAATAGTTTAAAAATTCACAACACGCATCCCTTCTAACCGGGGCTGGACCTTAACACTAAGGTCAACAGCCCCAGGCCTGCCAGAACAGCCAGGTTTTAACAGCTTTCCTGAAGGCCATGAGAGTGGGTATGTATATGTATATTTAAAGTCACAACCCCTGGTATGCCCAAATATGGGAGGATGATCACTACTTCCATTCTCTGTCCTTCGGCTTGTCACAAGAGACCATCCAGACAGAAACCCAATATTTTTTACTGTTGCCTTTTTGTTACATTTGTTGTATTTGTGCTGATAAATAAATAAAGGGAGACTAGTATAGATCTATTTCAAGCTATTTAGCTCTCATCAGCTAGGTTCGATTCCCAGCAAGGGTATGGGTAGCTGATGAGAGCTAAATAGCTTGAAATAGATCTATACTAGTCTCCCTTTATTTATCAGCACAAATATAACATACATACATACATACATACATATACATACACATACATACATACATACATACATACATAAAATAAAGGAGGAGAACCTTGTGGCTTAGTGGCTAACACAACTGCCTAATATGTAATACAGCACAGGTTCAAATCCCAGTAAGGGTAAGGCTAGCTGATGAGAGCTAAATAGCTTGAAATAGATCTATACTAGTCTCCCTTTATTTATTAATCAGCACAAATATAACATACATACATACATACATACATACACACACATACATATACACACTTGGTTGAATGGCTGCCCAAGGAAAAAGCCACATTGGCCTACTTCTTGGAGGGTCAAATAGAGGGACAGTCCCCCCCCCCCAAATCTCCAAGCAGGGATGGAAATCCTTCTTCCTTAAGAAAAGCTCTGACTGGATGTTTGGAAGGGAAGGCGTTCCATTCCTTGCAGACAGCTGGTCATTTGCATTCTTTTAGACCAGTGTTTCTCAACCTTGGCGACTTTAAGTCCTGTGGACTTCAACTCCCAGAATCCCCCAGCCAGCACACCTGTGCTGGCTGGGGGATTCTGGGAGTTGAAGTCCACAGGACTTAAAGTCGCCAAGGTTGAGAAACACTGTTTTAGACAGAGTCCTTGAGGCCACCCGGAGCTTTATTTGTGGCCTCAGGGTTACCAGTTGGAGCCGAAGAAGCTCCTTGGATGAGAAGCGAAGTGTCTTCCAAGAGAAACCAGAAAGTCTGGAAAAAGCGCCTTGGGGGTTTTCTGGGAAGCTTACCAAGGCAAGGAGACCTTTTTCAAACTTCAGCGTCAGCTCTCTACTGAATCGTCCGCCCATGAGGCTGGTAACTTGGTGGAGAGAATACCATTCAGGGTAATTCTTCACGCAGCCCATACAAGCACTCAGGAAATCCTCAAGGAAAGGGAAAAAAAGGACGGTATTTGCTTATGTTTTTACATCATGAAGGAGCTTCTGCACAGAACATTTTTACTTTTCTGTTTTTAAAAAAATCAATCACTCTATGAGATTGAAAGAAACCTCCCAACCATCTACCATTATTTTAGAGCCAAGGGCTTCCTCGATGCCTGGAAAAGGCAACGGGGCCATCTTTTCATATTACCTTGGTGTACAGCAAGGCGCCTTCAGAGATGTCACTGTAATCCTTGGCGCAGCTTCTGGCAGCATTGCGGGCGAATTTCAAGAATTCCGCAACTTCTTTGCTCACAAATTCTTTCATTTGCTGAAAGGTATGCAATGGCGGTCGCTTTTAAGTCGTAATTCTTTTAGACGTTTGCCATTACGCTATTTCCATAGCAAACAAGGAAAGGGAAGGAAAGGGAAGGGAAGATAGAAGAAGGGAAAGGAAGATAGAAGAAGGGAAGGGAAAGGAAGATAGAAGGGAAGGGAAGATAGAAGGAGGGAAAGGAAGATAGAAGAAGGGAAGGGAAAGGAAGATAGAAGAAGGGAAGGGAAGAGAGAAGAAGGGAAGGGAAAAGAAGAGAGAAGAAGGGAAGAGAAAGGAAGATAGAAGAAGAGAAGGGAAGATAGAAGAAGGGAAGGGAAAGGAAGATAGAAGAAGGGAAGGGAAGATAGAAGAAGAGAAGGGAAGATAGAAGAAAGAACGGGATGTTAGAAGAAGGGACGGGAAGATAGAAGAAGGGAAAGGAAGATAGAAGAAGGGAAAGGAAGATAGAAGGGAAGGGATGATAGAAGAAGGGACGGGAAGATAGAAGAAGGGAAGGGAAGATAGAAGAAGGGAAGGGAAGATAGAAGAAGGGATGGGAAGATAGAAGGGAAAGGAAGATAGAAGAAGGAACGGGATGATAGAAGGGAAAGGAAAGGAAAGAGGGGAAAGAGGAAAGGGAAAGAGGAAGGGAAGAGGCAGTCCTTACCAGATACTGAGTGTAATCCCTTTGCTGAGACCAGGGTAAGAGCTTTGGGTCGGCATTTACATATTCAGACAAAAGAAACAAGTATCTCCTTTGCTCTTTCTCGGAGAGGCTGGAGACGAAAGGGTAGGGGACCCGGGGCTCTTGGGGAGGGGCCACAGAAGGCTCTGCTTTCACTCCAGTCTCTTGGCCAGGCGGCTGCTGCTGCTGCTTCTTCTTTTGGGGGCCCGAGTGGGACGGAGCAGCTTTGCTCTCCGAGTGCCTGAAACAGACAGAGCCACCTTCAGCCTCCACTGCCCTTCAACCAGGGGCCGGTTCCACACTGTTACTACAGATAATCCACAACGTACAACCCAAAAATTATGCTGCTGTGCAAGACATATTTGTTAAGTGAAATGCGCCCCATTTTACCACCTTTTTTTTGCTGACTACCTGCACACAGTTCCGACCCTTGCTTTTCTTTTTTAATTCTGGCCCAGGTTGGTAAGGAATCTCCGGAGGGTGATTTCCGAGTCGCACCACCTTAAAGACCGGGTTTAAAAGTTTACTTAGAAGGAAAAGTGCACGGGGTGATGTTTGAGTTACGCAGGTTAAGCACTGGCTGGGATAATTGAATTGAATTGAATTTTATTATTTGCATGCCTCCCTTCTCCAGGAGGGACTCAGGGCGGCGAACAACTCAAAAGGGGAAAGGGGATCCTTTCCCCTTTCTTTTTCACTCCGTTTTGTTTGCTTTTGAAATCTCTCCTGGGTGGATTTCTATTCCTGCCCTCGGGAAAGAACACGGAACTCAGCACAAACAGCTGGCAGGAAACAGGGCTGACCCCCAAGGCCCAGTTAGGAGCAGGTACAATAACATTTAAAAAGTCATCTTCTTCCACCAGCCCTAACCATTTCCTATCATTGCTCAAACTCTCTTCAGCACATCTGGACACGTGATGCTGGCAGCCAGCAGAGCCGGACAGTGAGGAGGTTCAGTTCAGTTCAGTTCATTATATTTATATGCCACCCTTTTCCCCCGAAGGGGACTCAGGGCGGCTCACAACTCAAACCAGGGAAGGGGGATACAGACAAAAAATTAAAAAACGAAACATAACAATGCATAGTTTAAAAACACACGACAGTCATACCATTCGAGAAGGGGGGCAACAGCTCTTTAGCCCCAGGCCTGTCGGAACAGCCAGGTTTTAAGGGCTTTGCGGAAGG